>NC_133312.1:1789566-2044952 GCF_012295235.1 Primulina huaijiensis | reverse complement strand
ATATTCATATATTTTAATTTAAACGAGTATTCGGGTCGGGTGTGGGTCGGATTATATCAAACCCGCCTCCATACCCGAACCCGAAAATACTCATACCCGATTACCCAATTATTTAATCGGGTCTAAAAATCCCTCCATACCCTCTTTTATTCGGGTCGGGTATCGGATCCTCTAACGGGTTCGGAGCAAATTGTCATCCCTACAAACAACACTTTATGTGTGATAATTTAAAAAATATATAAATTGTGTCGGAGAATTTGTTTTAATTTTTAATTTCCCTACTTCCCAAAAATTTTTCAATAAGCCTAAAATGACAGGAGAAATAAACGAACTATTAATTGTTTACAAAATTTATATTTATATATTACATAAACATAGTATCGTCGTCTCGCGTTCATTAAAGTCTTACGTCAAAAACGAGTACCGATCTTTATCCGATCAAAGACTTTTGGATTGCCTACTCCTGTCGTCCTCAATAATAATACTTTATTGTGAAATGGTCAATGGTAAGAAATTTCCTTCCTTACACGCAATCAAATGTTTCTCCTTTCCCACTCCTGTCCTCCTCATTATACTTCTACTTAACAATCCAGGTCAATGCCTGTTCTTAGTCAATAGGGGAAAATAGCCTTTCTCCCCGGTGGATCCTGTGTTTTCCCACGGCTAAAAAACCCATCGGATAGTTTTATGATTCTTGTTTTCTAATATACCGAGTTGAAGTTGGCAACTTGAATCCCCTGGCAGTTATGATGTCTAAAAGATGGCCGCTTGCCTCAATTTTCTTGATTCTCACAAACCTTTTAGCCTTCGCCATGGCGCAATTCTCGTGCTTCAACAACGGGAATTACACGAATAATAGCACGTATAAGAGTAACCTGGACACCCTTCTCTCTTCTTTATCCACAAATGTCGATTACAACGGATTCTACAACGCCTCAATGGGGAAGAACCTTGATACAGTCTATGCCTCCGTGCTTTGTAGAGGGGACATTCAGCTCCCTGCTTGTCGTAGTTGTATCCAAGATGCCACCGCTGGCATAGTAAGGTCGTGTCCGAATTACAAACAGGCGGTTCAGTTTAATGAATTCTGCACATTACGGTACTCTAATGAATCCATGTTCGGGATCGTCGACACTCGCATAGGGTGGTACTTGTGGAATACACAGAATGCTTCGAGTCCCGGCCAATTTATGGCGGATGTTAGAACGCTAGTGGACAATCTTCGTGACCAGGCTGCTAAAGGTGGTTCTTTGAGGAAAGTGGCAGCAGGGAATAGAAGTACGGTAGATTTTCAGACTGTTTTCTCGCTGGTTCAATGTACCCCGGATTTATCTTCGGAGGATTGCGGTCGTTGTTTAATTGGGGCTATTGCGGATATTCCAAGATATTGCAACAACAAGAAAGGGTGTAGAGCTCTAAAGCCTAGCTGCATTCTTCGTTACGAAGATACAACCTTTTACAATGAAACCAGGCTTCAAGAATTAAAGGCGCTTGCAACACCACCGCCGCAACCACCCACATCAGCATCACTACCACCAGGCCCGCTGTCGGCACCACCAGGTAACAGATGATATTATGTACTCTGTACCTTTACAGTGCAAGATGAACCTTCTTGAACTATATTGATGATTTCTTCGCAAGATCTTCTGTTCTCTAGTTTTCAGTTATTGGAAAAATAGCTTTCAATCTTGATTTGTGCATTGGATTTGCTAAAATTAATTCCAGACTGTATGTCATCCTATTTATAAAACTATATCTACTAAAACATAGCAATTATATTCTTATGTGAAGGGATATTGTTTTTTTAATTAATTAATTTGTCCAATTTTGTGTTTGGTTTTTATAAACTCATTTTTTAGTTTTAGGCTATTTTGATCTAATAGTTGACATATTGTCTGACAAGCCTAAGACATGTCAGTATTTTTCGGTGTTAATATTCACCGATATTACATCGATAATATGATTAAAATGGTCGAAAATTAGAAATTAGTTTATCAAAACCAAAATTTAAAAACTCAGTCCACTAGATTGAACATTGTATGGAAAAAAAAAATTCTAGATCTCCTTCTGTAAACGAAATATGCGTATCTTATTACTGATTGGAGACATATTGCCTGAGACAATAATAATACTTAATTACGTTTTAATTTTTTTGAAATAAGATTCAGACTCATCACGATTTTGCAGGAAAAAAAGACAATAATAAAACTCGAACGACCATCATCATTGTTGTTTCGATTGGTGTGTGTCTGATAGTGGCTGTATTTGCTGGCATCCTGCTAATTATGAGAACAAAGAAGAAACCGAAGGAAATACTTGAATGTAAGTTTTTTTTCCCACAGTTTATTGAACTTAATTAATCTTCAGGCATAGCAAACAATGTTGCTGAAACTGAAGCTTCCCTTTTTTATTTGAAGCCGGTATTGACTTAGCGGAATCTCTACAATATGATTTCTGCGAAATTAAATCCGCAACAGATGATTTCTCGGATGACAATAAACTGGGGCAAGGTGGATTTGGTGCCGTTTACAAGGTAATCAAATGATACAGATTTTATTCAAAAATTTCCGACGTCGATTGAATATCGGTAATGACACTCAATGATACAAACTAGATTGATTGGAATTTGAACATGTTTGTATTTAACAGGGAAAACTTTCAAATGGACAAGAAATCGCTGTAAAAAGACTGTCCAAGGATTCAGGACAAGGTGATGTGGAGTTCAAGAATGAAGTCTTACTAGTAGCCAAGTTACAACACCGGAACCTTGTTAGATTTTTGGGTTTCTCCATTGAAGGAAAAGAGAGACTTCTCGTCTATGAGTTTGTTAAGAATACAAGTCTTGACAAATTTTTATTCGGTAAATGAATTTCAAAGTTATGTCAAGCTAGAAAGTAATTAGTACACTGCTTGTGAACTCACATATTCTTCGGATATATATATACACACACGTACACTACAGATCCAATCAAGCGCACAGAGTTGGACTGGGAAAGACGCTACAAGATCATAGGCGGAATTGCGAGAGGACTTCTATACTTGCATGAGGAATCTCGACTCAAAATAATTCATCGTGATCTCAAAGCCAGCAACATACTTTTAGATGGTGAGATGAACCCCAAAATTGCAGACTTTGGCTTGGCGAGGTTGTGTGTCGCAGATGAAACACAGGGCAATACCAACAGAATTGTGGGAACATAGTAAGTGTTGTTTCATTTGAATTAGGGACAAATTCAGAATCATTTGTAGGAGAATGAGACTGGTCATCCAGACCATCAATCATTCGTTGGAGATGAATTTAGTATCTTATAGGAAACTTGGTCGAATTTTACAATGTTCTTTCTTTGGGTGAAGTCATGAGCTCTTTCTTCTCAATCGTTGCATCCCATACTAAAAACGTCTTTCCATTTATTTCGAATAGACTGCACAATTATGCTTTTGACGATTGAACAATATTTTCTCACTTACAGATACTAATAACTTGCATGTTGCGCGCAGTGGGTATATGTCACCGGAATATGCAATGCATGGACAGTTCTCTATTAAATCCGACGTATTTAGCTTTGGTGTGCTGATCCTAGAAATCGTGACTGGCCAGAAAAACAACTCGTTTCGAAATGGAGAGACTATAGAAGATCTCTTAAGTGCGGTAAGCAAATGATCTACATGTTTCTGAGCCTTATTCTATTGTTATTTGAAGCCAATTACCAATTCTATAATCTGTTGTAGATTAGATGGTTGCCAGTCCTCTCTTTCTAATTTTCACCATGCACCTTAAATCAATTATACGGACTTCCATACTAGTTGTTCATGAGCTGTTAAATGCTAGTTTATTTAAAAGAAATATGTCACAGGCATGGAAGTATTGGCACCGAGGAACGTTTGAGGATATGATCGATCCCGTGCTGAAGGCTAGTTTGGGTTCCTTGCGTGATATATTACGATGCATTCATATTGGACTTTTATGTGTGCAAGATAATTCAGCAGATAGACCAACAATGGCTTCTGTTGTTCTAATGCTTAGCAGCTTTACCATATCTTTGCCGGTTCCTTTAGAGCCAACATTTTTCACAAATAGCCGTGTTTCGAAGAATGCATTATTTCATGTATATGATTCAAGAGAGTTCGGGTCGACCACATCATCATCTCAAAATAAGTCACTTCATTCTACTGAATCAAAGAACGTCATGTCAATTACTGAGTTTTATCCGAGATAATATCTGAAAAATATGCATGATTAAGGTTCGTGAATAAAGTCTCTGTATTTGTAATTTAATTTGTGGAGTGAGAGGAGACCTATTTACTTTTTATGCAATGTAAGGATTTGTTTTATCCTTTTTACTTTTTATGCAAGGTAACTGTTTGTTATATATATGTAGAATTATTTCGTCTCACGAATAAAGATCCGTGAGACCGTCTTACAAGAGAACTATTGTTTATATGTGTGTAGTATATATAAAATAAAGTTTTCAATTATTAACACAATGATAATGACATTTTTCACTTAAATTATTTATTACATTTCAAACTTTCCCTCGAATCAATTTTTTTTGTGTAAATGCTGTTATTGGGTGTTTGTGTGAAGATGAAGAAGGGGTAGTTGGCACGGCACGTCTATGAAAGATTAATTGTCACCGATACTGTTAATGCTAAACTAAATGTAACGGAAGGTTAATTCATTAAGGCCAGCTTGGATCGATAAATATGAAATTAAATCATAATTTTGAATTTTGAAAAATGAACGAGATACGAATAATTATATGTAAGTAATAGATTTAATATTATTTTTTAAATGTTTTTAATCATATATTCTTTTCTTAAGTTGTCGAGCACATTTTTGTAAAATTTAATTGGTGTCACAAATTCGAAAACTAAGGGCCTCAAACTTTATCTCTATACTATTATATTAAGCAAAGAACCTTCACACTAACAGAATTTGAAGTGATTTTTTGACACCAATTGATATTTACGAAAACATCTATATCAATAAATTCAAATATTCACACGCATAATTGTATATTTAAGGTAAGTTTATCGTTATGAAACAAATAATAATTAAAATAGAACAAAACAATCACAACGGTTTTACTTTTAGAATCATCTCACCCATTTCGGATTCGAGTCGAGTCGAGTTGAAGGCAAAAACTTGTGTGAGACGATCTCACGGTCGTATTTTGTGAGACAGATCTTTTATTTGAGTCATTTATGAAAAATATTACTTTTTATGCTAAGATTATTACTTTTTATTGTGAATATCGGTAGGGTTAACCCGTCTCACAGATAATGATTTGTGAGACCGTATCGCAAGAGACCTATTACTCCGATTTGAATCTGGATCAAAATTTATTTTGGTGCAAATACAAATCAGCATTCGTTGATGTGGATAAGGCATGATCACGTGTTTGATATCGATCTTATCTCCGCATGTTGACGACTGTATATCCAAGAGCACAACAAAAACTGGCCATGCCCTACACTATTCATTGTTTAAGAAAAATATTTGTTTGTGTAAGCAAAAACCATAGTTTCTTGTTCTTTTGTATACACACAGTATGTATAAATGTAAGAATTCAAAAATTTTGCCTAAATTTTTGTTTGTTAATTCAAATTCAAATTAACTATCAAAACAGTATGATGATGACGATTTCATAATTGGGTTTAAGTTACTAATAAATGTGAAAGTATTCATTCTCAACTTAAATAAATGCAAAGAATCATATAATGTACATGTCTATCAAAAAATTAAATAATTTATTTCTAAAATATGTTTAAAGATCTAGTTTCGGATTTCAGCCAACCGAAAGAATCTTCTGATCAATCCAGAGATAATTTGGATTCAATTAGTAATGACGATTCGGAATATCACACATTGATCAATCAAAAAAAGATTCGACAACTAACAGAAATGGACATTCTTTAGTATCCTTCATTTCTTCAAACGGAAGGAATAAAGATAGAATCAGACCGATTCCCGAAATATCTTTCTGGTTATTCCTCGATGTCTATGCTATTCACGGAACGTGAGAAGCAGATGATCATTCATAAGAAAACATTATTTTAATAATGTAAACACATAATGAGATTATATATTATAATGAAGGACATTAGAAAAAAAGCAGAATGACGAATCAAATAATTATTCAATATTATAAAGAGAAGAGAACAAGACACTAAAATAGCCCGGGTTGAGAGTTCACATATACATGTTTACTCGGGCATATCATATACAGATTTTGAAAAAAAAAAACATCTGTGAAGAATGTTTCTAAAATTTATGTTTAATTAAAAACTAAAAATGATCATATAAACAATGTTTTTGAATATTTTTTAATGGAAATTTGAGAGTTTGAAGTGTGAAAAAAATAATTAAGATCGAATGTGGGATTCAATTGGGAATATAACAATTGTAATCGGATGAAAAAATGAATTTTTCGGGAAAAAAAGTTATAAGTGAGCATCTGGAAAGTGACTAAGTTGGTTGAGTATATGAAACTTGAGATCGAAAGTCTAAAGTTCGAATATCACAAAAGTCTTCTCCACTTGATTTGATCCACATCTTCTACGTGTTTAGTATGTGTGTTTTGTTATCATAGTATTACACATACTAAGAGTTCACCAAATGCACACTTCAAAGACAATAGCTTCCCGTTCTTCTTCATAAAAAATAATAATAAGCACAACACAAAAACTCATGTGAGAAAGTCTCACTGCTCAATTTTACAAGACATGTTTTATTTGGGTCTACCATGAAAAGTATTATTTTTTATACTAAAAATAATAATTTTTATTGTAAATATTGACAAAGTTGATCCATATCACGATTAAAGATTAATGAGACCGTTTCACACACGGACGGAGCCGCATTGTTCGGCCCAAATTTTTTTAAAATAATTTATATGTGAATTTTGTAAAATTTTGGAATAATATGATACTAGCTCGGGTAGATCAATTTAAAATATTAAAATATTTTAGAGTTTAAAATTTTAGCCCGAGTAGAGCCATATTTCTTGCTTCGTCAATGGTCTCACAATAGACTTATTGTAAACACAATCAACGATGGATTATTGAAAGTGATAATAAGATCTAACGTTCAGATTCCAAAACCAAAAGAGTCTGTTTATTTCTTCATCACTTGTTTCACATTTTAGAGCCATTAAAACACAATTTCAATTCATCGACATATTTTTTTTCATCAATTTCTAAAAATAGTAACATCAGATTCACCATATGTGTTGATTTATGTCTCGCAATTAAATATATTATCTATCGAATGTAATTTATACTATCGTCTTAGAGAACAATATTTTTGTAAATATATATACATCTCACAAAAAAATTTCAAAAGTCGACTGCCCCATGCATTCTTATCTAATTTATGAACGTGGAATGCCCACAAATTAATTGTATGGATTATAATAAAATTAGATTATTTATATAAGAATATAGATGTCAATTATCAATAATGCATAAGGAAAACCTTTTTTTTTTGTTTGGTAATTTTGCCTAATGTATATATAAATGGATAAAAATAAATCCAACGGAATATTTGGTTTCCCGACATCTTGTCATTTATTCGTAGCTCCAACTTTGATTGATTCAAAACAAATAATGGAGTGATCGAGCGAAAAGACTCAAATGCCCATTGTCCTTTTCCACACAGCTCAAAATCAAGTGGCAAAACCTGGGAAACCAAAAGAAAACCACTGGCTCGTCGCCGCGTAAACTACTGACAATCAACGGAGCCTACCAAATTGGATAAAACTCAATAATTGACGTGTCTTGTCCGATCATTTAAGGAAAATTAGATTTTGGTCATTGGATTGTTTTTTATTTTAGTGTTGTAATTTGATATTTATCTAATAATTTGTATATTATATATATTAAAATTTATTTAAGTAAAATGAATTTTTTTTACCTCTTATTATGAAATATTGAATATCGTTTTTGTTTTTTTTCCTTTTATTTTTTCTTAGATGAATTTTACTATGTGTATCATGAGCTTTATTTGGACGATATTTATCATCTAAGAGAGAATTAATGTCAAATAAACAATATTGGTTGATTTATTGATTTCAAACATAAAAAGATAAAAACCGAAAAAAAATCTTAGTTATTTGACTAAAGTAAAAGAAAGATCAACTTACATGATCAAAATCATAATATTTTCTCGATTTAATTGTCATCAAAAATGTTTTTTTTTTAAATCAAGTCTATGTCACAACTAGAGATATCAAAACGGTCAGGCTCATCAGACCAACCCGTCTCCTCATGAAAAATAGGCGAGTTGGTTTTCTATTTTTATGGGTCGCTTGAAGGCGGACCATAACGAGTTTTGAAAAGAGTAATGTATGTTTGATAAGTTTTGAAATGATTTATTTATGGTTGATAACTTTCGAATGATAATATTATTTATAATGATTTATTATATTTGATAAATTTTAAAAGATTTATATTATTTATAATAGTTTATTAATTATTATTTTTGGCAGGTTTCGTCTAACCCGCAATTCGTGGTGGGTTGGGTTGGGGTTTTACCAACCCCATTAGTTGGCTAGCACGTCTGTCTTATTTGCTGGCGGGACGATCCGGAACGGTTCGCTCGACAGCTTTAGCCACAACTAGTGTAACAATTTCTCGTAATGAAATTATGAAATTTGATATAATTTAAGGGTGAATTGATAGCTATAAGAAATGATAAAAAGATATTTTTAAGGGTGAATTGACATACCATAACATGTGAATTATGTGCACATAATGAGGTAGAAAAAAAACACAGATGTTTTCTCAAATAATTAGGAGTTTGAATTTTTATATCGATATTTTCGGATAAGTTTGTCGAATAGTGTTTGTTCATTTTAATTTATCTGAACAACATAATTTATAAACAATTTTTTCTCATTCAAAAATTTACCAAATATATATATAACAACGGATTTCCCCGTCATTTAAAAGATAAAAATTATGTTGGAATATAATAAAAATAAAATATGAATATTCGAGTATATCCACAAGTTTCAGAGTCGAGAGGGCTCGAGGTGGATCGTGGCTGTCTGGTCCCACAAGTTATACCAATCTATTAATGACGCCAATAAGACCTACTCACGTGGAATGATCCACGACCGGACCTTATTCCCATGCATATTGTGCTTCAAAATATATTTTATCAAAAAATTATTTGTAACATATAAAATCAATTTTATAGTCCAAACAGAAACAAATAAATATATGCATTTTAAAATCAAAACTAATGTATATTATATTAGTTTCCATTAAACATTTATTATATTTTTTAAAANTTTGTGAGACGGATATCTTATTTGGGTCATACATGAAAAAATATTATTTTTTATGATAAGAGTATTATATTTTATTGTGAATATCGGTAGAGTTGACCCGTACTACATATAAAGATTCGTGAGACTGTCTCTCAAGAGATCAATTTAAGAAAAATATGTGAATATAACTCGGAATATGCGGAGCCTGCATCCGCTCTGGTATTTAATGCCCACAAGTTGGGGAATGTATGTTATAGAGAGAATTGGAAGAGAAAACTTAGTCTTACATTGCAACAAAATAATTCGCGGCCGGAGGTATGTCTAGAATTCGCATAAACCACCGGATGCTTACTTACGAAATCGGGGAGGTTGAGTTATCCGATGACCCTGGAATTAATTTATCCGACACAGTTTTTGAGTTCTTAAGCGAAGAATCTGAAAGTCTGTCATCTATCTGCACCAGCTTCAATGAAGAAGAAGAAGAAGAAGCAGAAAACGAAAATGAAAATATAAATGAAAATGCTAAAGTCGATGACAATAAATCATGGGAGACACAACTTCAGCTTCTACAAGTGATTTACAACCTCATTTATTCGTGCTCGCCAATCTTTTATGAATTTTTATAAGCTAAAATTTTGAGTACATGTTTACTGTTTTTGTAGGCTACGATATCCAGAACAAGTTGTTTAGAGTCAAGAATCAGGAAAACCGTGAAGGAAGCGTCGAAAGAAGCGCAGCAGGCAGGAAACTTCTGCGCCTGCAGGAAGCCGGGACAGAAGGGTTGCCGGAAATGTCTCATGGAATTTGTTTGCCGGCACCTGCAAAGTTCTGGTTTTAACAGCGGAATTTGCAGGTCCAAGTGGAGAAGTTCACCAGATATCCCCTCAGGTATATATATACATACAATACCCACTGTTTCTAGCTTGCTTTACATATTTGGAAAGTTTTCATTGATTTGAGTCATAAATTTTTGCAAAAAGTTTGTTTTGATTGCGGTGTGTTATTTCAATTAGACATGATTTGCCAAAACACCATAATTTTTGTTATTTGGCTAACAACTGAGACAACCATCATGATGCGCATATGTGAGACGTTCTTTTATTATATGTATTAACAAATTTATTTTGTAGATAATGATGGTATTGGTATACATAATTGTTTTTATGATGATCAAGAAAGATAAATGGTTGTTAGCATAACGATTAGTGAGAAATTGAACCGATTATGAAGAGCTGGTAATAAAAAGGAGAAATGGTAGGGAAATGGAAAGTACTTGAACCGACTAAAGATGATAATGTAATAAATAAAATGAGTACGTAGTTCGGATAAAAAATATTAATTTTCATTATAAATATAGATCAGATCGGATCGAATCGGCTCGTCTAACAAATACATACTCATTAAACCGTTTCCTAAAAAATAATGTTTTTTTCATAAGTCAGGTCGTGTCGGAGATTTGTCTTACAAATTGTCATGAAAAAAGTTAATGTTTATGCAGGCGAACACACATTCGTGGATGTAATAGACACTTCAAACCCCAAGAAAGGGGAAGTGAGGGTGATCATTGAGTTGAACTTTCGGGCCGAGTTCGAGATGGCCCGAGCAAACCCGGAATATGACAAGCTGGTCGAAGCCCTCCCCGAAATCTTCGTGGGAAAAATCGAGAGGCTTCTGGCATTGTTAAAGATCTTGTGCACTGCTGCCAAGAGATGCATGAAGGCGAAAAAACAGCACATGGGACCATGGCGAAAGCATCGTTATATGAAGGCTAAATGGCTTAAAACTTGTGAGCGGTTTGCCGTGGCACAGACTCTCATGTGGCCGGAATATGGATATACCGGCAGGGTGGCGCGGCCGAGGGTATCGTTGCTAACCGTGGATCTTAAGAAAAGTTTTACGGATTTGTATAGAACTGCTGCTGTTGAAGCTGTGTGAATGAATGCATATCTATGATTTTGGACCTGAGATATTCGATTGTGGTACACGAATAAACTATATTTTAAAAATCTTTTGTTATGATTTGATCGATAAAAGTGTATATATTCCAGTCAATGTGTTTTACTCAAACTTGGGATAAAACACATTTAAGATATATAGATGGCTTAGATGTGTTTAAGCGAACGTGTGTGTATATATATATAACACAAAATAGAGTGTAAATATCAACTCCCACATATATAAATACTTGATAGATAGATTAAATCGGGGTTGAAATCGTTGAAACTTACATATCAACGAAAATTTTGCGTTACACGAAAATAGTAACTTTGTGGATAAAAGTTTTTAATTTTCAATTACTTACCTATGTTCAAAATTAAAGAAAATATCAAATATCATTGTGCTAGTTATTTTGTTGATTCAAATATGTACTAAAAACATCTTAGTAATTGGTTTTTATTGATGCTTATAGACATTTAACAGAAAGCAAATCGAAAAAGACAAATTTAATTTTATTTAATAAAGGAGCTATGTTTATTTGGGTGGGCTGTATAGATCAGTTTTCGGTTTCTCCAAAAGCCCATTAAAAGAGACAAAAAGGAAAGATCATATTTGGGCTTTACTCCAAAAGCCCAGAATCGGGAAAAAAAGAAAAAACTATTTTGCGGTGAACGTGGATCGAACACGTGACCTTCAGATCTTCAGTCTGACGCTCTCCCAACTGAGCTATCCCCGCGACATGACATTATATGAATTAATAATATATATATATATATATATATAAATATAGCATTTAAGAATCAACTATTTAAGAACCCAAAGTCATTTTACCAAATTCGTTCGTGAAACTGAGCTTATATTCCGCTTACTATTTCACAAATTGGAGTACCAGGGTTACATATTAAAAGGAATTCAATTAATGATTAAATTCGCCTTTTTAATTTTCTTAGAAAATTACCATTTTTAGAAAAATAAGAGAATAAATTTTTGTCAAGTGGAGAATTTTATGATTCATGCAAAAACAATTATTTTCATGTCTATAATTTTGTGTCCAAAAATAATAAAAAAATTATCCAACTGGAACGACATTTCCCTATTGTGTTCAATCTTTGGTCAAAATTCTTCGGCCCGGTTATAATAGTAACGACCTCTCGGGCCCGATTATTGATCGTACTAGTAAAATATTGTCTCACCAACTAGTCAATCATTCAATCAATGCATAATCATTCAACCAACTTTCAAACATATGTTAAAATTGAAGAGCAGCTTAATTTTTAAGATTAACGCTGATCCGACAAATTTCCCACTCATAATTTTGTCCATTATTTTTACACCAAATGATTAAACACAATCAATCAATCATTCTTGAGAACCTTGTAAACAAAGTTCACGATCACGAGAGTCCGAAATCTTTCATAAACAGAAAAACTCATGTAAGGAAAATATATATTTAACCATAGACTGTAATACAGACAAGAAAGTAATAAGAGATTCACCTCCCTTGTACGTATGTATTGGACCAAGAACTTGACAATGACGAAGACATTGCCTGCCCAAACTCTTCAAATGTTGGGTGTGAATTGAAATTGTCGCCAAAGGTTTGTGGGAAAATGCACCAATCTTTAGTTTCCATCATTTTAAGTAAAGGAATGTCCGAATCATCGTCTTCGAACTCATCAAACTCGTTCTTCCCTTCGAGGATTTTCACTACCTGTCTCATTTTTGGTCTCGAATTTGAGTCTGGATGTGCGCACAACAAGCCTAGATGAAGCATTTGTTCCACTTCCTTCTGGTCGAGCCCATCTCTTTTCCTTAGTCGTGCATCGACCCCGTTGAGCACTTCCCCCTTGCTCATCAAGTCCCACATCCACTCTATCAGAGGTGGCTGGCCTTCTTCAATTGGCCTTCTACCACAAATGGTTTCCAAGATCAGTACTCCATAACCGAAAACATCGGTTTGTGTGGATACTCGGCCACTCTTCACCACCTCTGGCGCTATGTACCCAACTGTGCCAACCACGCGTGTAGTGCCAGCCATCTTATTGTGATCGTGCATTCTTGCTAATCCAAAATCACCTAGCCTAGCATTCATTTCTTTATCGAGTAACACATTGCTCGCCTTTAAATCTCGATGCAACACTTTGGCCTCCCATCCGTCGTGTAAATACAAGACTCCAGAAGCCACTTGCTTTAGAATCCTTAATCTATCTTCACAACTCAACATCTTGCTTTCCTCACAATCGAACAACTTTTTATCTAGACTTCCATTTTCCATGTAATCATACACCAAAATCAGGCTGCCCTTTTCTTTCTTGCACCAACCTCGCAATCCAACCAAATTTCTGTGTTTCAATCTCCCGAGACTTGATATTTCAGCCAGGAATGCTCTAATCCCTTGGTTGTTTTCAAGTGAAAAACGCTTCACCGCAACCTCGGCTCCTCCAGGCAACACCCCCTTATAAACTTTCCCATTTCCTCCAATCCCAATAACATTTGCATCAGAAAATCTGTTTGTGGCTGCATCAATCACTTGATAAGCAATTCTATGTGGCCAATACTCGAATTCCCAATCTTCCATTTCCTCCATCTCCTTTCTTATCCTCCTCTTCCTTCTCACCAACAAGAAACCAACTAATGAACAAGCGAAGACTAAAAACAATAGCCCCAAAGTAATTCCGGCAATGAAGCCTTTTCTTTTGTGTAATGGAGTCTTTGGGGGCTCAAAAGACGGTAAATCTTTAGTGATCAACCCCTCGCTGAACGAAAAGTTATCGTTGCTAAAACTCCAAGCCAAAATCTTGTGACTTTCTACCAGAGCCCCTGTGGATGATGTGAATCCAACAAACATTTGATCCTCAAAAATTTCAGAAAGATTTATAGGAACACTCAACAAAGGTTTCTTAGGCCTTTTCACCCCCACAGGAGCCATAGTAGCATTAACAATACCATCAACATAATCAATCCAAACCTGATAATTTTTCCAATTATTAAGCTTCAATTTCTTGAATGAGTTTGAATCAGAACTACCACCTCCGTCTTCCTCCAACTGATCAGGCCAATACCCCGCCTCGTAAGCGCTTACAGATGTGAGAGAATTAACATCAATCCCGACATGATTATCATTAATATCGTGAAACTCTTGATTCTTAAACACATCAAACTCAACTCCAAAGACATGATTACTCGGAAGCCCGTTGTTACTGAAATTAAACAAGCCCAGATTTTGAGAAGAGCTCGTACCTTGAATCCCAGTGTGAGGTACGAACAAGAAAACTATGCCGTGTCCCGGGAGAACGCCCACGTAAGGCGCCATGACGAAAATGAAAGACGTAGAAAAGGGAAGCACAACTGATGTATTCTCCTGTTTCGTGACTACTTTTTTCGGGTATAGAGCACGACCGATCGAGAAAGTAGTGTCATTTGTAAGCGTGAGAACGCGGGATTGGATTGTGGCGTTCCCGTAAAGGGAAACGTCGGAGGAACCGAAGCCATTGAAGAGAAAATCAATGGCGGAAGTGCGGCCGATGATGATCAGAAATATCATCACTGTACGTTTGTTGTATGGTTTCTTCATTGTAGTACTAGTGAAGATGGAGCAGAGGGGTTGACATGGAGAAGTGGTAGGCGGATCTCCATAATAATAAGAGAAAATAACATTTGTTCATATTTAAGTAGGCAATTTTTTTTTTTTTTTAAATTTTGCTCCCTTCTATACGAATAACAGTAAATAATTCTTTGACTAAAATCGTGTTTCTTTCATTAAATAATTATTTGACATATATGATGGATTATATTTCCACCTTATCTATTGTATAATATATATGAGAAGTATATATACATAATAACAAGGGTTTAGACTAATAACATTAAGATTATATAATTTGTAGTATCCAAATTGATGGAGTATCCGATCATTTGACCAATAGTCAGAAGTTTTTTTCATCTTTCAAACATTTTCTCAGACGAGTTTTTCACACATAGTTTTAAAATAATGGTTAACAAAATAACGTGATTGACAAATTGTTATATTAATCCAAAGTTTATCTGATTATATACATGTAATGATAACAACGTCATGAAAAAATAAATAATAATCTGTCTTTTTTCCTTGCTTCTATTATCTACCTATCAAATCAATTAGGGTGTGAGACCTAGCAATGAATTAAAATATACAATATAAATGATGAGTTGAAAAATATATATCCATAGTTCTGAATATATATGTCACGAAAAAATATTAGGGGTGTCAAAATGCGACACGACCCGTCAACCCGACACGACTCAATACGAAAACAATCAGGTTCGGGTTGTGGTTTTTCGGGTTCGGATCGAGTTCGGGTTGGGTGGGTTCGGGTTAGTGTCAGGTTAGATGGGTTTCGGGTTGGGTCGCGGGTTGACCCGAAATTTTTTTTTTTGAAAATATTACATATATTTTTATATATTGTATGTTTGAACAAAATTTATTGTATATTTATATGATAAATTTTCATCATTTAATATTTATTTGTATTTTTTTAACAATTGTTTATTTGGTTTAGTAAATATACTTTTAATTTTCTACAATTAAACTTTCAAATTTAAATCAAAAATTTTGTTATTATGTGTTTAAATTATAATATTACTATTATTTTTATTTTTACGAATTTTTTTCATTAATTTTTTTTTAAAAAAATAAAAAACATTCGGGTTGAGTTGGGTTAGACGGGTTCGTGTTCGGGTTGGGGGTTTCAGGTTACTTCGGATTCGGGTTGGGTTCGGGTTGGAAAAAAATAAAAAAATTTCGCGGATTGACCCGAAACCCAACCCACCCGACCCGATTGACACCCCTAAAAGATGTCAACTTTCACTAAACCGGTTTTAAACTACCAATTATTTAGTTTGAGATCCTCTCGTTTTCCCTCCTCTTCTTCAAACTCCGATTCGTATTTTTACGTAAGTAATACATGGAGTAACTCTCGATATAACAAGTAAAAACAAGACAGTGGATGAAACATGTGAATAATAAGATCTGTTTTTTTTGTTGACCCTCGTAATAAAAAAAGAAAAGGTTAGTATTGTCATATATGTTTGCTTTATTCCACAAGAAAATTTTTGTTCAACGGATACATCTTCTAACAAGCCGCCAGCCGGCCAAAGAGTTAATTCATTAGCTACATCAAATAATAAATGGTAATTAATATTTGAAATATTTAATTTTTCAGCGATTCCTCAAACCAAATCGCTAATTTTCTATTAATATTTCATTTCTAATATTTAATTTCTTGTCATCATTGTTTTTGGATTTTTTATTTGTAAAACCTGCACCTATTGTTCTCTAATAAAACAAAAAATAAAAGTAATAATCCAATTGAATATAAACATTTACAATGTTCCTCGAGTCATTTGAGTTGATTATATCATTTCATTTATTTATATATTATGAAGAAATGACAATTTTCTGATCATTCAGAAGAAGGTTTTGAGTCGAATTTTTGAGTGATCAAAATAATCTAAAAGTTTAAAACCAATTTACTTGAATAAATTTAATAAATCAGTTCAACCTATACCCTATTGGTTGAGATTGGATTGAATGATTTTCATTTGAGAAAATATCTCCATTCTAAGATTTGAAACGACTTAATATTGAAAAGACCATGATGAATCGAGAAATAACTATTTGAGATTTGGAATTCATTGTCAACTGAATTCGTAAAAAAAAAAAAAAAAAAAAAGATGGTTAGAGTTTTAAGTGTTTGAAATGTGAAAATTATTATGAAATTTAAGAAAAGTCGTGTGAATAAAACTGCTACTTGATAATAAATACTACATTTAAAGATAATAATTTACGTATATTGTCAATAATGGAGTCTTAAATCGTATTTACACCGGTCGGGATTTTGCTTCCGTGGACTAAGTTGGCAACTTGAAATTTATATAATCATTCTAATTAGCTAGTATTTCTTAGCAAGTGATGTAAGTATATGCAATAAAAAAAATTTTTATTAAGTATATATTCATTTTTTCTATAAATATAATTATATTTATATAATATTGAATTTTGGTCTTATTATATGTTATTTTTAGTTGAATAAAACAATCAATTACTTAACTATTATTCAAATATGATAAAATAGGAAAATCACAGATATCACTCGTTCCTTATATTCATGGATACATGTGTAGAAATTAAACAATTTTTTTTTTAAATTTTAAGATTATTTTCTTGATTTACTAATCAAAATATTTGTGGGCGTATTTTATTTGAAAATCATAATCTGTTTAATGGTTCGACATTGATCTGCGGGTGGATACAGTTTGACTTTTGATTACGATTGAAAAGATGTCGTTATTCATATTCTTGTTGAAATTATAATCAAATCTGATGGACGACTACATGCAATTTTCTGAGATAAATAAATTCTCGTCACGTACCTTTTTCTGTGTAGAATTTATAAATTGTTGGCGTAGTAATGTCCATTGAAAAAACAATCGACACATAGTAGTTAGGATGCAGTTCGGTTTAAAATATTAAAGTTGCAACATTATAGTTAACTATAATATTTGTTAAATCGACAAACACTTAAACATGTATTAGTGTCATAGTCAAAGTTATGCAGAAGACAATTTTTATTGCATGATATTAGGTTGCGTTCAACGAATTTGAAATATATGAATTTCGATTATAATTTTATTGTTAATAATAAAAAATATATGAAATATTAAATTTATATTTTAATTATTTACACATTAGTTATAAAAAGTATAATTGATAAGTGAACTTGAAATTCATCATAATTAACACGAGACATTATATAAATATGAAAGGAGTGAATTTGAAGTTTATGATCTTATTTATCTGAAACGGCGAAAATATATTTGAAATTCATAGATTTGAAATGTATCAATCTAAGTATAACTTTAATTGATTTCATTAAAATAATCTTAATTTCTAAAATAAATTTTCATTGTACTTGCATGATCTCTTTATTTTAGCAAGCTTTCCCGTGAAGGCGGCTTCCAGGGGCGTGGGAAAGATAGAAAAGACCATTAGTGTGATCAAACGACATGAGCATGGAGCAAAAATTTGACTAGGAATTTCGAATTATTAACAAGTGATCCTTCAAACTTCCCAAGATGAGACTTGTAGTCAATGACTATGTCTCCATTTGTATCTTCTTTTTTTTTTTTTTGTGCGTGTGTGAAATTATGTTACATTTATAAAGATTTAATCAGACTGAATATTAGAAGCTTCGAGATTCTAGATTAGATCTAATCTAATAAAAATTCAAAGAATTATATGGGAATCTCGTATTACAAAAACAAGAATTGGGTGGTCAACATAAACAGTTTAAGGCAATCTAAATATTTAGGTCGCATTCAAAATTGTATAACTTATCAAACTGATTTCAAACCGTGGAATCAAGCCGCCGATGCTGCAATTTCAGTGGCAAAAACTTGTGTGAGACGGTCTCACAGGTCGTATTTTGTGAGACGGATCTCTTATTTGGGTCATCCATGAAAAAATATAACTTTTTATGCTAAGAGTATTACTTTTTATTGTAAATATCGATATGGTTGACCCGTCTCACAGATAAAGATTCGTGATACCGTCTCACAAGATACCTACTCATTTCAGGTTGAGTTCAAGCTACCATAATAATTAATCTAATGACACATATTTTGTCATATTTCAATTTCCAAAAAAAAAACTATGTCAACATTAATATATCCGAACACTTTGGAATACTACGTAAAGATATCATCTCATCAACCGCAATTTCATGGTTTCAGAGAAAAGGAAGCTTGCTGCAACCTCCGGTACTTAACGTACGTTGTTGCGACTAATAACGCCTTGATGCGATAATTATCGAAATACAACAAGATATTATTATTGTATTCGTAATGTTATAATTCTTAGTTTATTTTTAATAATTATTATATAACTGATTTATTTGTTATGTCTATAATTTAATAACAATGTGTTTTCTTAAGTAGATTTTCATATATTTTATTATTATTCTTATTAATAATAATTAAAAATGATATGATTTTAATAATTAAAACGTAAGAAAAATATAAATAAAAGGTGGTGGCAAGTTTGAGACCACCGCCCCTCGTTTAAACCACATAGCAACTCACACGTCATGGTTTGATCGTTTTATTTAGTAGAGATAATTATTGCAATCAACAATATCCCTCATAATAATGCATTCTTTGCAATCAATGAGAATCAAATTCATGACCTTAACTCTGATATCAATGGTATGACCGAGTGTTTGTCGTTTTTACCAAAAATTATACCTGGTGGTAATGATGTAACTCAAATCTTTCAAGTCATATAGCAGTTCAAACATTACATTTCGACTTTCTATTTTACAGGGACAATTATTGTACTCAACAACTTTCCGAGGCGCATTTGTCTCAACCCGGTTTATTACAATTATTAATTTTTTTAATTATTTTGTTTTATTTATTAACCAAAAACCCTATGAAGGAACGAAGAAGCGCAAACAGAAAGCGCGATTTCAAGTAGAAACTAAACCCTAGATTCAGATCACTCTTAACCCCGCAAAAGAACTCACGGGGAAGTGACAATAATGGCAACTCGACGTTGCCTTCAATCCTTGACTCGTTATTTCCGGTCCTCTAAAATCCTAATCCCCGTTTCTCATACCCGTGCCTCAATCTACTTCCTCCACCAAATCCAGAACCCGAAGCCTATCAATCGCATTTGCGAATATTTTTCTGCCGCTTCACACTGCTCTCTGTTTTCCCGGCATTTCTCATCCACGCCCACGGATGATGACGAGGACAGTGATGAAACTCACGATGAAGAAGAGGAAGCTGAAATTGCGGATGAGGAAGCTGTTTTGTCACCTGAGGATAAAGACCGAGAAGCTGCTGAAATTGGGTACAAAGTCATTGGTCCGCTCCAGGAATCTGATCGGGTTTTCAAACCTTACGAACCCGTATTCGCCATTGTTCAGGTTCATTCATACGTTCTCTTGGTTGTCTTTTTTAAAGCTGGGAACTTGAGAGAGCTCTGTACCTCTTCGCGAAAATGTTGTGTTTATGATTACTGTATTGAATTAGATATTTGTTATGGATATGTGTGCACAAGACCTTGATCTTATGTTTTTCTCCCAATCAAGCCCCTTTAATTTTTAAGATTAAGATCACTATTCCCATTAATCCCATTTGATTTCTAATATCTTAGATTGGGTCGCATCAGTTTAAAGTGAGCAACGGGGATAGCATTTTCACAGAGATGTTGAAGTTCTGTGATGTCAATGACAAGGTTAGTGTTGTATTTGAAAGCTTGTGGTATTGTACATTGTTTTACCTACAAATATACCAGAATTGTTGTTAATCTTCCTTCTACGATGTTAAAGAATAAGGTTATGATTGTCCCATTACCTGCAAGGTCGAGTTTTCAAAATTTGAGTTCTAAGGTATATGGGATTGGAGGTCATATTCATTAAGCTGGTCTTGGTTATTATTAAGGCCCTACATTCCCTGTTATTGGGCCAAAACGATTGATTCTGAGCCTATGTTCCGTGATCTCTGAAGCCTTTGCCAGCATTAAGTTACAACTTTATCTGATAAGGTGTTAACTGCATTATCCCTCACATCAACCTCATCATTAGGTGAATAGGTGAAATCCTTTTCAAGCATCAATGTGTTTGTGGCGTTCTTGGTTAAATTGCTTTATGTAAATCGACAATCTGGTGCTCATCCTTGCAATACTAGGACTAGGGCTAGGATATAAATTTTGTGCACAATTCCGGACTTGCATCGGATGAAATTTAATATCTTGTAAATATTGTTTTGATTTCTACATTTTACCCGTAGGTAATTGGAAAAAAGAAGTCTTAATCTTTTCCCTCAATGTAACAAGTTTCAACATATCTATATGGTTAACCATTTTTTCGAATGGTTTTGAAACTAAGTGGACTAAAAATCAATATTACTTGTATTTCTGTCGATCTAAGTGTCAATTTTTCTACTCATTTTTCAAGTTGGTTCATTTAGAGATCCTCAATGCTTCTGTTTGCCTTTTGTGCTGATGTTAGTGATGATGCTATATTTTACTGCCGGAAAATATATCCAATTCAGGACCATTTGGCTTTATTCAACTATATATTAAGTGACCAGCGCTAATTAATTGCTTGAAGTTGGTGTAGTTTCAGTTGAATTAATTTTCTTTATTGACATGTTATTGCAGTTGATTCTCAATAAGGTTCTTATGTTAGGCTCAAAGTCTCAGACAATCATTGGCCGGCCGATTTTGCCTGATGCAGCTGTTCATGCTGTTGTCGAGGAGCATGTAAGAGATTCTAGATTATGTTTAGTATTCTCATTGGTTGCTGCTCCCGACGTCTGACTACTCATCACTTATGCTTGAAAATTTTGCGAGCCTGCCTTTTCTTCTTCTTTTTTCAAAATTTCACCATCTCGGCTTGGATTTTTTTATCCAAGAAGTTCAAGTTCTGGTGTTTCTTTTATCGTGCAGGCATTAGATGCAAAAGTGATTATATTCAAGAAAAAGAGAAGGAAAAACTATAGAAGAACAAAAGGTCATCGACAGGTAATTGGGATTTGTATTAGATAGATTCCAATGCTAAATCTCCATGGATTTGTGTTACTTTACTTTTTTATCATGATTTTTCTTAATGCAGTGCTTGGAACTTGTAGTTCATTTCTGAAAGTAAGAATCTGACTTTTTCCCTTGGAAATTTTAGGAGTTGACCAAGTTAAGGATAACAGATATACAAGGAATTGAGAAGCCAGAAAAGGTAATACCTTTAAAGACAGAAAAAAAACAGAAGCTGCGGAAGTTGGAGATTGCAGCTATTTAGAACTCCAAGTTTGCATGGTAGAGTCTTTACCTATTACTCTTTACAACACCTTTTACTTTCTCATCATTTTTTATTATTTCTAGAGGTTTTATATTTAAATATTGGCAAATTTGTCACTTAAAGATCAAAAAACTTCCAATTCAGTATGATTTTTTTTTTGGAAGAAAGTATGATGTTTCGTATTTGTTAAAAATCCATAAGCCTTGTGTATAGGCTTTAGCCATAGTTCTAGCACTAGGGGGTTGCCAAAGCACACTCCTTTTCTGGGTGCATGCCTTGGCCCTAAAGCTAGTGCCTGGTCCACCTTAAGGCTCGATCCATGTCTCGAGCGTTCCTCTGATTAAGTATTTGAGCTCAAGTCCCAGAACAATTGTACGTGCCTTAATGCACCTAGCACCTCTGATGACTAGAGAATGTGTGGCTTACATTCTCTTTCAAATTACTTTATTTTCTAGGCCGCGGTTGTGAATTCCCATGGCTGTTCATCGTTCTGTGTATTTATCGAAGGCAATTCATTATTACTTTTTTACCTTTGCCGGCAAACATGTAAATTTTTATTCTCTGGATGAACTTCTTGTAATTTTATATTCTCCGGATGAACTTCTTGCAAGCAGCTATGGATGCAATGTCTGGCAAGTGGGACGTCTCTAAACTTCCAAATCTAAAACTACACTGAAAATTATCGATGGTGTTCCTTTTCCAGAAACTTTGATCGAGTGAATCCCAGTCATGAAGATTTTATAGTCACTGGTTTACAAGAAACATTTTACTCTTATATTAACTTGCTATCTTTCGGCTACGTTTGCTGAATAATTGTGTAATGCTAATTTATTCTTAATTGTTGAAACTTTGAAAATTGGAAGTGCACTGCCTCCCATGGGATGATGTAATCCTTTCAAATGAAATATTTTTTTTCAAATCAATGTCATGTTTGCATCTCGTTTTCTCCAATTTTTTTTTATATTTTATGAAGTGAAATCTTTCTCGTTCTGTGTAAATAATGTCTATGCTTTTATACTATTAATTAGTTAATTAAGTTATATATAATTATTGATTTGGTCCGTCAATATGACTTCAAACAAAATTTACATTTATAACCTTTATATTTTAACTAAAATAATGCAACAAACAATCTTAAATATAAGGAAAACCTGCTTTCGCTAATCTAGTTACAAAATCATCGTATAAGTTTCAAAAATTATCTTTCCAAAAACTAAAAATTAATTACACACATCCCGTGTGCCAAATCATTAGTATTCTATAAATTTAACGGTGGTAATTTTCTTCTAAAGCTCCAGGAATATAAGATTCAAATAACTTTTCTAAAGCATTTTGAGGAGCCTTTTTTGAAACTTCGTGATACTATAATGGAATTCTGTCTCATATTAATAGTTTCTCCACTCTTAAAATGCATGTATTTTAATCCCCATTACAGAAAGCAGCCATAAAAAAATTGTACCTTTTTAGATTATAGGTATTGGCTTAAGCATTATTGATAATTTCCCCTGGAATAAAGACAACTGAATCGAGTCAAGAACTTTAAATTTGATTTAGGCTATTGCATGAACTACAAGAATCAAAACATCAGTTAGATTTTTAAGCCAACTCTGTGTTTTTTTTTTTTAAAAAAAAAAATAGGCGTCCCCTTATGATCCACCAACTTTTCCGTCAACCAACCAAGAGGAAAATGTGTCGAAAGAGATGAGTATGCTACCAGCCTACCACATGAAAGGGGAATCGTCGGCAAAGATATGCTTTGCATATTCCTAATAAATTTTATCATATACAATAGAAATAGTTGATCCATCCATCATATCACACAATATAAAAGAATCAAACAAGAAAGTCAACAAATAAGACAACTATTTTAAAAGTGGGGTGGCATAGTTTTCCTGAAGCTGTCAACTGTTTCCATTAGTTCAAAAATATACTCTGATCATTTGCTTTAAAAAGCACACCAAGCAGTTCCAACAAGGTGGACTCACTGCTGCCTTTTTAGTGTGACCTATTTACAATTTTATACATAGAAAATGGCTCAATTCTTAGGTTTGCCACCTTCTTGATAGGATCATGATGAAGATGCATGATAGTTCTTGTCCCAAGTGTGATATATCCCCAAACATTTGGACGGTTTAGAAATAGATATAGATAGTGCTCGGTTTGAAAAGCAGATCCCAAGTTTTTGCTATGGCCCATAATATTATTCACTTTATCAGAAACAGGAGATTGAAATTCCTAGAAAACTTAGTGTTGAATCCCTTTTGTAATCCACTAAATAAGATGACAATCTAAAAGGGCCACGACATAAACAGAAGTGGAAAATATTGTGAATTGTGAAGAGCATATTCTCTCTTTTTAAAGAAAATGGTTCTTCTATATTTTAGTTTTTTTTACGTTAAAATTTAATACTACATATTTTTTAATATTTTACATCAAAACGTAACATCGAGACCTATGTATGTCATTTTCAGTAGTAAAATATATGCACTTGCTAATGTGGTATTTCCAACTAACATAGTGTTTCATACAGTGATTTATTATACGCACAGTCGCATACAATAACGTTTAAAACTTATTATCTTTTTTTTTTCAAGAAAACTTATTCTTCAGTTTAATTTGTTTGATGATTAGGAATTATTGTCATTATTATTTAGACGTGCATCGAGCAAATACTCAATATGAGTAGTAGCTTACAATCTACACACACAATATAAATCTGCAGAATATTGCAGACGAACTCAAACTGAGAAGATTTTTATCTCAAATTTCAGATACTCAACTAAATCAGCTATCTGATTAATTTCAAGCTTGTGTTTTCCTTTATAGTGGTCAACGGCTACCAAAGAGAGAAAAAAAATTTGATATGAATAATGATTTTAATTATAATATAAACTTTCAAGTGTTACAATAAACACTGAAAATTTTAGATTGCAAAAAATATAATAGAAAATTTGAACTTTTTTGGTAGTGAGGGATAATGAACCCTCCCTAATAGAGTTTGGCCGTTAATACCACCTAATTTAACAATCTATATCATTTATGATTTAATAATAATTAATAAGAATTTGAACATTCATATCTCTTGATCACATAGTCGAAAGCATCTACTTAAATTTAATTTATTGTAAAAAAATTATGCGATTATTAATATGGGGATAAGCAAGATGACAAATAGTTGAAGGGCGAAATACAATTGATCTTAAACAAATTGAAGGGCGGGAGCTTCTTGGTAATTGGAATATGAAAGAAATCGTTTTGTTTATTATTTTATTTTTTTGAGAGATAAATAAATCGTTTTTATTTTTTTAATAGATAAATAAAGGGTGAAATTGTTTTAAATCCTCATAATAAAACTTAATTTTGTATTCAATCTTTGTAAGAAAATATGTTTTTGTATTACTATTATCTAATCCAAAAAAAAAATATGTTTTTACACTCCCTTGATTCACATATTTTTCAAGAATGAAAATGGTACAAAATATTAAAAATATGGTATTGATATATAATATTTGAGTATCGATTGTTTTAACACAAATTTTTTTGTAAGATGGTCTCACGAGTCAATTTTGCGAGATAGATTTTCTATTTGAGTCACTCATGAAAAATATTACATTTTTATGCGAAAAATATTACTTGTTATTGTAAATATGAGCAGTGTTGACATGTGTCACTGATAAATATTTGTGAGATTGTCTCACAAAAAACCTACTATTATTTTAGATATGATACAAAATATAAGACTTTAAATATAAAATTGGTAAAATTCAATTTTATTATTATCAACATTTGCTTCATATATTTGAGTACTAAAAAATCATATATCAATATCAGATATAAAACAACTTATACTCAATATCATACATTAGCATCATATTTCAATGTTTTAAACTAACTTTTATGCGAAAAGACAAATATGTTATTAATACTAATATTTGATATACAAGTTTGATTACTCATTAATCATATTTTAGTATAATATCTGAAACAGTTGGTATTCAAATTATCATATATTAATATCATATTTTTAATATTTGTAACGATCTATGGAATGAAAAAACTTTTTTTTAATAAGGAAGTACAAATATATAATTTTTGTGACAATGATTGAAGAGGTTTGAAGATTTAAAACAAATTTACTATTCGATTTTATACGATATAATATAACAAAAATTAAAACATTCTATGGTATATTCCTTGTATTCGATAAGATCCCTATGGATTAATTACCGGTCCCCGAACAACCGTTACGCAACACACTGAGATGATCACAACACACGGAAGAAATAAAGAAGTGGAGTATTGCTTTTTTTCCTTCCAGAATATAGGAAAAAGAATCATCTTTTGCCATGTTTGAGAACTGCAAAAATGGACTGATGGAGGGAATTTGGAGGGTCTCTTGTTGGCCTCTCTAAATTCCCTCGAGCTTTTGCTATTTTTTTTTCTTCTTACGTCGAAACCATTTATTCATCATCTGTCTTTTTCTTCCCTTTTTGCTGTGGACTCTGGCCAAGAATTTGCGGGCAAATTGGCAAATTAATGCTAAAGAACTGAACAAAGTGGGAGAAAATTAACTTGGCGGTGGTCAGTGTTCCATTTTATTGGATTCTGACAGCTTTTGGAAGAGGAGCTGGTTTCTGATTTAGTGCTGTCTGGTTACATTTGGTAGTGTTCTTCTTTTGGGTTTAAGTGTTTCTTTCAGTAACCTACAGTAAAACTATAAACAGGTAAGCTTTTTTGTCATCTTGAGTTTTATTTTTATTTTCATTTCACATTATTTTTTTATATTTTGTTGTTATTTTCTTTGGAATGTCATTTCTTTTCATGTTTTACATGTTGATTTTCGTCTCGGATGGAACGTAAAGATCCTGATGTTCATGTATTCATTATTAATATGTCATGTGTTATTTTTTTAGTACTATTCAATATACAGACAGGATAATGAAACTTGTCAAGGATTTTATTTGGACTATGATACCCTTTTGATAGATAGTTGTGAGACTTTTATTCATGTCAATTGTATTGGCTTCGTGTGAAATAATTGATCTTTTGTTTCGGTACTCGATCGGAATAATAGAGAGAATTTCAAAGAAGCCCCTCGTCATCTTTCAGTCAATTCATTACAGTGATGCTCATTACTTTCATTCATAGATTTTCTTTATTTTACTCTTGTTCTGATGTCCAAGTTATTAGCTTTAGTACTTAATGGCTTGTTTGTTGAGAGTAAAGCGAAAATTGCGTAGATTGAAAGTACATTGAGTGGTTCTCTGCTTACATTATCTATTTTATTATGTTGTGCACATGCAGGTTTCATTTTTATGCATAGCTCGCCATGTGAAAAAGCCAAGATATTCAGTGTATTGCTGCAGACAATAAAATCAGATTTCTGTTATTGTCCATTGCTTAATTGATGTAACCTGAACTTTCACTTGTTTGAGAGGCAAATTTCACTTCTTTGGCGTAAAGTGGAGCTAACTGAAAATTGGCTACACTCGGGCAAATCTCCTTTGGCAAATTTTACTTGGCTTCAGAAAGAATCAGAACTTTCTTTCAAGCCATTGAACTACATATATTATCTTCCAATAGTAACTCCAGCTAGGCCGTGCCAGTTTGCATCAACAGTTGAGGAGGGCAGCAAGAAATTTCCAGTACTCATGAGATTGAACTCCAACTGTTTTGATTGCTGAATTGGGATTTCTTTTATTAATTTGGCCGTATCTATTGGTGGAACTTTGTGATACTTTTTGTACAATCTCCGTTGGGAACCAGAGTTTTGAATAGACTTCCTTTGATTCCTTTCGTGGGCAAATCTCCTTTGGCATTTTTTCTCCATAACTGGAGAAACTCTATATAGTTGGATTACAAGCAGAGATAAACCGTAGAGGTAACCTGAAAAAATCTGTCTATTGTTGATATTATCTTTCGTGGACTACAGCATCTATCTATCAAGAAGCAGTACCATGGATTCTCTGCTCAGTGATTTTGATAGCCACAGCGAAACCAGCAGTTCTGATGATCAGGACGACCTTGAATCCTTATATGGAGGGAAGGCCCGTTCTATATTTTCAAGTCTTGAGGAAACCATCGAAAAGATTGATGATTTTCTCTTGTTTGAACACCGATACCTGCATGGGGACATAGTTTGCATGGCATCAGACCCATCAGGGCAAATGGGAAAGGTCATCAATGTGGACATGGTCGTGGATTTGGAAAGCATTTGTGGAAGAAAAATTCAGAATATCAGTTCTGAGAAACTCCAGAAAATACGTCTCATTTCAGTTAACGACTTCGTGGTTTGTGGAATGTGGCTCGGAAAAGTTGAAAAGATAGCTGACAGCGTGACTGTCTTATTTGACGATGGTAGAAAGAGCCAATTATCCGCCAATGGCCCAGAGAAGATTATTTCCTTATCTTCAGATTTGGTTGAAGATCCCCAGTATCCTTTCTATCCCGGACAAAGAGTTCAGGTCGAGTCTTCTTTATCTAAGTCGACTAATTGGTTGTGTGGTGACAGAAGGGGTAAAGGAGATCTAGGAACCGTCTGCAAAGTTGATGCTGGGTTAGTGTATGTTGATTGGCTTGATTGTGTTGGCATAAATGGTGAGAAATGGCCCGCTCCCTCTCGTTTGCAAAATTCAAGAGATTTATCGTTTTTGCCATGTTTTCCCTATGGAAATTGGCAACTTGGTGATTGGTGTGTTCTTCCAAATGAGCAGAGTTTGCCAAGCTTATACACGTCTCAGCTGGTTGAAGGAAATAAGAAACCTGAAACAGCAAGTGAAAGTAAGACTGTTGTTATTGTGAAGACAAAGACTATGGTTGATGTACAGTGGCAGGATAGCAGCCAATCACTAGGACTTGATTCATGTACACTACGCCCAGTCAATATTCTCGATGTCCATGATTTTTTGCCAGATTCATTTGTGCTGGAAAAGGGAACAGTTGACAATTTGCAGGCTCGTGAAAACAAAAAATTAGGTATTGTCAGATGTGTGGATTGTAAAGAACGAATGGTAAAGGTGAAATGGTGCAAGTCCTCTGTGAATGAAACTTTTGATGACAAAATACATGTGGAAGAGATTGTGAGTGCTTACGAATTGATCGAGCATCCAGATCATTCGTATAGTCTAGGGGATGCAGTTTTTAGGAAGGATGGGTGTGTTGGTGGTGTCACAGATTGCAGTTCGTTGACAAACTCTGACCTTGAAAATGGCGGCGATGAGTCTGAATATCTCAGAAATATTTTCTTATCTCGCATTGGGATTGTACTTGATTTAAGAAATGGAGAAATTGAAGTAAAATGGGCTACAGGTACCATAAGTAAGGTATGCATTCTGGGTACTTCGTTATTAAAATTCTGCAGCTTCGGTATTAAATTCAAAAACTCATATCTGTACTTTTCTTGAAGTACTAATTCAATATTCAACATCATAACAGGTTGCACCATATGAGATCTATCAGGTCGACAAGTGTGAAGGGACGACTTCTACTCCTATGCACAGCAGTGAAAATGTTCTGCAACCTAATGAGGTTATTCAAGTGAAGGACAAGAAGTCATTAGGCCAAAAACTAAAGGTAGTACCAAGATACTCTCTCCCTTTATGTATGTTGCATGAATTTGTACTATCTTACACTTTCAAGAACGTAAAACTTGTAGCAGTTAATACCTGCTACTCTTGCGAAAAGTGTAAAAGAATCAATCACTTGCAGTTGGGCAAAGATGGCCTGTGATGATCCTCGTAATCTCTGACAGGCACGGATTCAGCAGTTTAGGAGAAGGGCTTAGATTAGATGATGGAAAAATTTATGGTTTAGAAAAATTATGCATAAAATTTCAAAAAAATACTAGTTTACTGGATCTGTTCATTGTGCTATAGCTTTGTTAGATATTTTTAAGAGCTAAAGTTAAACATACCTGCCAGGATGTGCTAGGTTTGGATCACGACAATTCAAAGGACTCAGGCTCAATTTCCTTTTCTGAAGCTGCTCTTTGTGTTTACAGTAGTATTACTTCAAGCCTATTTCAGTCTCTAAGTACAGCATTAGTTGGTGCGTATAGATGCACATCTATGGATGCCAGAAATCATGGGAAACTCGAGGGGGAGGATGCCTTGGAACTTTGCAATATGCACGTTGGTGGCCAACTTCTGATGATAGGTGACTCGGAGACACGTCAATCAATTACTTCAGAAGAAAGTAAAGAATCAAGTGGTGATACCACATCACCATCTTGCAGCAAGCATCCAACACCTTTTAAGCAGTTTGATATTGTAAGTGGTTGCTTGGAACACCACTTTGTCAATGCATCTGGGACGGACCTTCAGTGTTCCCAGGTAAAAGAAAGAAATATAAGTTGATAAAACCAGCTCCTCTTGTCCAACTCTAAGTTAATTTTTATTTGTTCTGACGTACAGATGAAAAGAGGTTGGCTGAAGAAGGTTCACCAAGAATGGAACATTCTGGAAAAAAATCTTCCAGGTGAGAAGTACCACATTTTTACGGCTTTACATATCTGATGACATATTCTTAATGTTAAATTGTTTGGAAAATCCATTCTCCTATCATCCAAGAAACCGAGAAACAGTTAAATATGGCTTCTCTATGTTCTTGACAGAAACGGTTTATGCACGTGTGTACGAGGATCGAATAGACTTGCTTAGAACTGCAGTCGTTGGGAGTGCTGGGACTCCATATCACGATGGATTATTCTTTTTCGATGTCCACCTACCTCCACAATATCCCAATGAACCACCCGTAAGCAAAAAAATTTAGTTGTATACATCTGAGTGAAGTAGCACTATTTATAAACTCCATATTTATGCAGATGGTGCACTATAACTCTGGTGGACTTCGGATCAATCCCAACTTATATGAGTCGGGAAAAGTTTGTCTGAGTCTTCTCAACACATGGAATGGATCAGATACCGAAATTTGGAATCCAGCATCCTCCACAATACTTCAAGTCCTCCTTTCTCTCCAGGCCCTGGTGCTTAACGAAAAGCCTTATTTCAACGAAGCGGGTTATGATTCTCAGATAGGGAAAGCCGAGGGCGAAAAGAACTCCCTAAACTATAATGAAAATGCTTTTCTTGTCAGCTGCACATCCATGCTATACATACTACGCAAGCCACCTAAGGTATATTAATCTATCAAGTCGAGTCTTGTGTATGAATTCTTGTATCTCGAACTTAGTTCTGTCGAAATTTCGAACAGCATTTTGAGGGACTTGTCAAGGAACATTTCAGTCAACGCAGCAGCAGCATTTTATTGGCTTGTAATGCATATATGGAAGGAGCTCCAGTAGGTTATCCATTCAGCAGCAGGGAAACTAAACAAAAAAATCAGAAAGGAAGCTCCACTGGTTTCAAGATTATGCTGGGCAAGCTCTATCCTAAGCTTGTGGAAGCATTCTCTAGCAATGTATGTGTATAATATCAGTTTCTGTGTGGCTCTGTTATGATCTTTTGTTCCAACAATATGCTACACTTCTTGTTCATATATCTAGAAAAAAAAATTCTACATGTATGTAACATGAGGTGTACAACATTTTGGAGCCTTGAATAATGTATAATTATGTGTGAAGAATAGTTTAAGTATGATCTGTGTTTGTGTGTTCATTTGTAAGAAACTGAAGAAGGCTTGCAGTATTGTCGATGAGTGTTCGTCGAAAATGATGGCTTGGAATAAAAATCTGTACATCGGCTTGTTTTATGAGACGTAGCAGAATATGTGAGTTTTTATTTTTAGTTGATGACTGTTTTTCTCAACATTATTCATTTTGATATATCATGGTAACTATAAATTATTGTGGTAACTTAGACATATGCATACATGCACGCAGGCATACATGCACTGCAAATTCATCCCAGTAATGAGTTGGGAATTTAATTTAATTCGTAATTGAAAAATTAAATATTTTTCGTTATCAATATTATATATGTGCTGCTTAAACTCTCAACTCAATTCAGTCTTATATATAGAGGATCTAATTAAACACAACCAATGAATTAATCAGCAACTCAGAACGATATACATAAAGCCACGAAAATTAATAAAAAAATCAAAATCTATACTGAGACTCCAAGCAAATTTCGGAAAACTACTAAAAAACAGAACCCTACACCAATAAAATGCAGCTATCAAATCCCATAATCAGTAGGATCATAGACACAACAAATCCATGACAGACAAAAGGAAATATGGATGATTAAAATAAAACAATGTCCGAATCTAAGACTTGAGAGTGAATATATTAATGAGATTATGAAGAGAGTAAACAAGTATGATAAAATAAACAATTGAAGCCACAAAACCAGCAATAAGAGCAGCTGTAACATGATCACAAAATTTAGGAACTTGGCCGCAAATTGGTAGCCAACCCGCATTACCATTTCCATTCTTTCCCACTTGGCCTATAGCCAAGCATGCCGATATGCTAGAATCAAGCAACAATGTCATAACCTTCAAGGAAAATACCCACGAATAAAACTTTTCGAATATATACATTTTTACAATCACAAAATAGAACCTTTTCCCTTTTATTCGACGAGTATTATTAAAAAAAAAAGGATCAACAAAGAAAGCTTACCAAATCGAGAAGAAAGACCAAGTGGCCGTAAGAAGTCTTAGCTGGGAGAAATGATAGTATAAAGGTGTAGCCACTTGCTATTGCATTCATTATAACAAAATAGCTGCACAATCAAATAATGTTGCCATCACACGTCCATTTTTAAATAATCTGATAGAAAATCCGTTCCCAGTTCAAACAAAGATACAAGGAGCCGTACGTTCATTAACGAAGATATATATTATAAAATTAATTTAAAAATGTGCGAGTGAAATGAACCTACTTGAAAGCCGGAGATTTCTTGTAATTGGCTTCGAATTTGATGCTAAAAAATTCAGCCGAGTCATGGCTTGTGACCATGATCAATGTTGCAGAAACTGTGGCGGCCAAGGCCACCAGCCTCAGCACAAACATGGGAATCCTGCCTCTATAATCTGAACCCATCGAGTACAAAAAATATGCAGGCTAATTAAGTTTACTTTGAGAAAAATAATGCTTTTTAACTGAACTGAAGTGTACAAAGATATTTAAAGTTGAAATATTTTGGCAAAGAGGGTTAGGATTAAGATAGAAAATTGAGTGTTAGGAAAGGCTGATAAGTTGGGAGGTGGAATTTGTTTTCTTGAGAATCTTGGATGGGCCCTTATATTCTTGGTAACCTAATGAAAAAGACAGATAATATTAATGATACTATATAATATAGCAAAATTAAAGTGTGATGTCGTTATTTATTCTTATGATTTTTGGAGTTTGACTTGCACAACAGCACAAGTGTAAAAATGTTTGACCCTGATAATGGGTGTGCAAAATTCAGCTCAACCGTGAAGCCAAAACCCCGAGGTCAAATTATTTTTTTAGATTTGTAAGAAAGTTTTAATTTCATATTATTTAAAAAAATAAATAAATTGCTAATCTTCATAAAAGAAATCTAGATGCATCACTACTCATTTCATGTCTAGTTTAATATGATGTAAGTTGTAGAAATTAAATTTGAAAACATTGCAATTGATTAAGATTTGGTTCGGGGCATTTTCATAGAGTTGTTGCTCACGTAATATTACGACATTCTTGCAACTCTTTGAATTTTTTTTATTAAAAAAAACCGTTCGAGTGTTGTCTTGTCAGTTCAACTGCTCACCGGTTAAGAACTTAGGATGGAACCTAACTTTTTTTTTTTTGGTCTCCTTTATCTTTGTCAGTACGTATGGAGATCATGTATACATTGGTCTCGTTCAAAGACCAGGAGAAGTGACTAAAATTTAAAATTCATATTACCCAAAATTGACTTACATACATGTGTATCATAATTAAACTTACCGATTGAATACGTAGCAAGGCAAATTGTTCATGTCCCGTAGTTTAGAATTTTTAAATGCGTCACCCTTTTTTTGAAATTGAACATCAAGAGAGAAATAATGTTTCTAGTTTGACTATGAAACTTGTCGAGTAAAGAATAAAAAAATTTAATCTTGTCTCAAAATAACTAGTTCAAAGAACTTCTGGAAATTCATAAGGTGTGTGGTTTTAAAAGCATCAGTGGAATTGCAACATTCGAAAAGGACGGACAAATGATCGGAAGAGCAACTTTCAGCCATCAGGAGGGAAGTCCTCGTCTGAAGCATTTCCCAGAAAAGAGCCCAGAGTCTTCCTTAGAATGCTGGTTTTTTATCATCCTGCAAAATAAAAGAAGTTCAATTAAACTTCATCCTACAGCGAGTTACAAATCATTCATGAACAATTGATCGTGACAAGTTACCATAACAATGGCAGCGACGTTACATTATTATACACGTGAAACATGTCGAAGTAATTCTTGTTATTTTTTTAATTTCATATATGGCTATTGATGACAAAGCAAAAGGATTAATATATGTGACCTGCTTCTTCTTCTTCAGTGACTCCTCCAGTTGACCTATTCTTGCAGGGCTTGATTTCTCAAGTTGATTTAACATATTCTTCTCTTTCTTTGCCGAGAGTATTCAATCATATCGAGAAAATGTAATCTTATTTTAATTTCTCCTGATGCATATGTTATAATAGTAGGAAATACCAAATAGAATATTATAGAAGATCTCTCACTTAGTTGTTCGTATCGTGTGAATGATCTTTCCTTCTCTTCTTCATACTTGGAGATCACCTCTGTCGAAGTATAATGCAAATCAGGTACTCTTTATATTTTCAGAGATGAATGAACAATACGCATAGGAAGTACCTTCCAAGGCCTGCAGATGCATAGCTTTCTCCTTGCAGAACTACTCAAAAATTTCTTGAAACTTGGTTGTCTCGTTCTTCAGTAGATTCTCACACTTCAGGGATCCAAGAAATACATGCATTTAAACTGACGCGTGGAAAACGAAATGATCTTGAAATACTCGGAAAAGTCCCTTTCACGTATAAGGTCATGACCTGGCTTGAAATTTTGGATATTCTTATAGCCAAGGTGACCCAGCTAGCATTTCATCAATCATGTGAATGCATAGGAACATGATCACTCATTGTGAAGCGGGTTTATTTCTATTATAGAGCACAATTCTGATTGGAAGCTATTTATGTTAAGAAAGAAAATGAGAAAACAAGTCATGAACATGAATTTGACCTTCGTTTTTGCACACTCTTCTACAGTTAAAACAGTTAATAAATTATTTGAATTCATATAATTCTGCTTATGTTACCCAAAAATTGTTTGATATGCATACATATTCCTGTGAACTAACATTCTGTGATTCTGATAAATTGCATATGCAATCAGGGTGAATGAGCATAACAAGGTTCCTTTATCAGTGAGATTTCTGAAGAACACATGATGGAAAGGATCTGTTAAACGTTCCTACGTTATCAACCTGATCGATGTTATATTTGCAAAGATAAATTACAGTTACTCCACTATTAACTACAGAAATTTAGAAATCACGTTAGTTTTCGAACATTCTTCTACATGTATAGAGATCCAAATACGCCTAAATCTGAGATTTAAAAAAAAAAACCTAATTAACAAGGAACTATAAAGATCAACAACTTCGTAATAAAATTCAACACATTCTGATCATATCACAGAATCGATGCAGAAACATGCATAAATATTTAGATCTAAAGAGAAATGCAGAGTCTCGCCTTGAAATTGTCTCCTCGTTCGTCTTCTGACCATCCTTTTGCTACTTCTCTTTGATATGCTGAAGAGCACTCAAAGTTCCTTTGATGTAATTGGATTTTCACTTAAAACTACATCATCTTATGGAATTTGTTAGAACACAACAATAATAATCGGAAAACGGAAGCCAACTTGGAGATAATGGCATCAAAATCATCGTCGACTATGACTCGCTTTCGTTTCAGATTAATCGACTCCAACACTCGTTTGGAGATCTCCTTTTCTGCTGACAGTGCGAGTATTCCAGGCTCTGATTCTTCCCCCGCACGATCGCTCTAATAATCTAATCTAATCTAATAATTTTAATATTATTTTAATTTAATATGATCATTAATAATATATTTAATTCAATTAANACTATTTTACCCTTTCATTTATTTTACAATTTGTTATGTTCATGAGGTTCTTTAAGTCATTTTCTATATTAGTTTAATATGATCATTAATAGTATATTTAATTCAATCAAAATAATTATTAATTTGATTTTACTTTTAAATTTAATTTAATTACATGTTACATATTTAAAAAAAATATTTTCCTATTATAAATATATGATTTTCATTTGTGAACTTACTATTTTATCATTTTATTTGTTTTATAATTTATCATGTTCATGAGATTTTTTAAATTATTTTATCTGTTATTTTAATAAGATTATTAATAGAGTATTTAGTTAAAGTATTTATTATTTTAATTTTACTTTTAAATTTAAATTTAGTTTAAACTATTATAAATATATGAGTTTGAATTGTGATCTTACTATTTTACCTATTCATTTATTTTACAATCTGTTATGTTGATGAGGTTCAATAAGTCATTTTCTATATTAATTTAATATGATCATTAATAGTATATTTAATTCAATAAAAATAGTTATTAATTTGATTTTACTTTTAAATTTATTTTATATTGGATGCAATAATTGTCCCTGCTTGGTAGAGCGATCGCATCGTGGTGCATGAGCTGCTGTGCTGTTTAAAAGATTTGAGTTGCACCATTACCACCAGCTATAGCTTCTGGTAAAGCGGTAAGCACTCGGTCCTATAATTTAATTACATGTTACATATTTTTAAAAATATTATTTTACTATTATAAATATATGATTTTCATTTGTAAACATACTATTTTACCATTTTGTTTGTTTTATAATTTGTCATGTTCATGAATTTCTTTAAATTATTTTCTACATTAGTTTAATAGGATTATTAATAGTGTATTTAGTTAAGGTATTTATTATTTTAATTTTACTTTTAAATTTAAATTTAATTTAATTTAAATTAAATTAAACTATTATAAATATATGAGCTTGAAGTGTTAGCTTACTATTTTACCCTTTCATTTATTTTACAATTTGTTATGTTCATGAGGTTCTTTAAGTCATTTTCTATATTAGTTTAATATGATCATTAATAGTATATTTACTTCAATCAAAATAGTTATTAATTTGATTTTACTTTTAAATTTAATTTAATTACACGTTACATATTAAAAAAAATATTTACTATTATAAATATATGATTTTCATTTCTAAACGTACTATTTTACCATTTTATTTGTTTTATAATCTGTCGTGTTCATTAGGTTCTTTAAATTATTTTCTACGTTAGTTTAATACGATTATTAATAGAGTACTTAGTTAAGGTATTTTTTATTTTAATTTTAATTTTACTTTTACTTTTAAATTTAAATTTAATTTAATATTATAAATATATGAGTTTGAATTGTGAGCTTGCTATTTTACTCTTTCATTTAATTTACAGTTTGATATGTTAATGAGGTTCTTTAAGTCATTTTCTATATTAGTTTAATATGATCATTAATAGTATATTTAATTCAATCAAAATAGTTATTAATTTGATTTTACTTTTAAATTTAATTTAATTAAATGTTAAATATTTTTAAAAAAAATATTTTACTATTATAAATATATGATTTTCATTTGTAAACTTACTATTTTACAATTTTATTTGTTTTATAATTTGTCATGCTCATGAGGTTCTTTAAATTATTTTCTACGTTAGTTTAATATGATTACTAATAGAGTACTTAGTTAAGGTATTTATTATTTTAATTTTACTTTTAAATTTAAATTTAATTTAAATTAATTAAATTAAACTATTATAAATATATGAGTTTGAATTGTGAGCTTACTATTTTACCCTTTCATTATTTTATAATTTGTTATGTTTATGAAGTTCTTTAAGTCATTTTCTATATTAGTTTAATATGATCATTAATAGTATATTTAATTCAATCAAAATAGTTATTAATTTGATTTTACTTTTAAATTTAATTTAATTATATGTTACATATTTTTTTAAAAAATATTACTATTATAAATATATGATTTTCATTTGTAAACTTACTATTTTACGATTTTGTTTGTTTTATAATTTGTCATGTTCATGAGGTTCTTTAAATTATTTTACGCTAGTTTAATAGGATTATTAATAGATTACTTAGTTAAGGTATTTATTATTTTAATTTTAATTTTAATTTTGAATTTAAATTTAATTAATTTAATTATACATTGACATCAAATTCATAGAAAATTTGTAAGGCCCGAGATTTTGATTACCGTAATCTGAGATTAATCTTAAATGAAGATATCGGTAATTAAAGTGCATTAGAATGAATTTGATTAGTAATGCATATACATGAGTGGACGGGCAGAGAAGTGCGAGCACATGCGCCGAGGAGTGTCGCGCATATGCGCGAGAAGCCAAGCGCCATGTCCAGAGAATCTCGCGCATATGCGCCGAGGGGAGGCGCGCATATGCGCGAGAGCTGCCGAGATACACGCGCCGAGACATATAGTCTCGCGCATATGCGCCGAGTGATGTCGCGCATATGCGCGAGACGTGCTGCTCAAAGAGATGAGCCACTTGCCCCTTGACCATGCAATATATATATATATGGGAAAGCTTATTCCTTCATTCCACCGAGAAGAAAGGAAGAAAAGGAAATTGAGAAAGCTTCTGAAATCCTTACGCCTTTTTATTTCGATCCGTCCGTCAGATTTTGAATCCGACTTTAGTACTGTGTTCCTATCGACGCAAGCTACAACTTGACGTAAGTTTTGCTACGTTGTGATATGTTTTGAAATTATGATATTGTCAGAATTGAACAGAATTCATGTATGATGTTCTTGACATAGTAAACATCGTAGAATCGAAACCGGACTGAAGAATAGATACCGTATAGAATTATTATGATTTTCGGAAGGAATTGACTGAGATTTGATATCAGATTTGTATCATTACTGATTATGAATTGAAATTTGATTATTGTTATGTGTTCTGGATTTACTGATCAGTATATAATTGAAGTCAGATCGAAGAACAGACTGTGTATGCAATTGATATGATTTTCAGAACTGTTATGATAGAGATTGTACTGAATTGAGAGTATGATCTATTATTGTTGAGAGTATGAATTATGCCGATTTTGATTATGAGTTCTGGTAGTATATCTGTGATGATGAGATTGACGGGATTACTGAGACCGTATTGTTATGCCGTCGAAACATCCGTAAATTGATATTGATCAGATTGTGTTTTGATTTGAGTATTGATCAGAACAGGTTTTGAACTGAGTTATCGACTGATATTTGTCTCTATTCGATATTGTCATTGACAGATTGGGTATGGACAGAGTTGAATTCGAGACTTCGTCTTCGTCAAACGGAGGAGATAAATGTATAAATTAATGTTGAGTTGGGATTGCACAACTCGAGTGAGGTTTGACTCGAGTTTCTCTAAATCACATATTTTATTTTATTGCATTGATATGTGCAATTGATGAATTGATATGCTTGTTCTATTGATTTTAGACGAGTATTAGACGAGTCATCTTGTGACAGAAGTGCCTGATAGTGGTGGGATCGCCACGGGCACATTGCACATTGTCACAGGATAGGAATATGGCAGAAGTGCCATAGTCTTTGACAGATAGGTCAGGACATCGGACGTTTGGTCATATCGAAGTGGATAGAATTGGAGTTGCTTCTATTACTGATGTTCGATATGGAAAGGGCCAAAGTCTGTGAATAAGAACGTACCACCACCCCGATCGGGAGTGTAGGTGGGTGTATGTTCTTATTCTGATCGGGATCCCTAGATTAGGACTGAGTCGAGTCTGAGTCTGAGAATCACGGAGAGTGATTCATTGATTGATATTGATTTATGTTCCTGATTTTGGTACATGTTTAGAATATGACTTTTTATTGATATTGATCCATGTTTCGGATTGTGATAAATGCGACGAATACTTTATTCATGTTCTGATTAGTATGCATGTTATGAATATCTTTTATATGCTTTTACATTGATTATATGATTGCATGTATACATGGTTTATACTGAGAATATAATTCTCACCGGAGTTATCCGGCTGTTGTCTTGTTTGTATGTGTGCATGACAACAGGTGGGACATGATTAGGGTCAAGAAGAGAACGAGGCTGGACTAGATAGCGTGGAGGCTCCGGACTTGGCTTAGAGATAGGGTTGGACACTGGATATTAGATGTTTAAACCTAAGTTGAATAAATGTATTTGGTACATGACTTGTACTTTTATACCGATATGTATAGTAACTATATTACATTACGTTTCCGCATTCATAATTTAAAAAGAAATTTTTTTTAGTCTCACTTTTCTTAATTGTTATTTAACGTTAATAATGATTAAGACATGGATTAACGTCCGGGTCCCCACAAAATTACTATAATAATTTTATAAATTAAAAAATTGTTAATATTTCGAATATTAAGGTAATAATGGGAAGACGAATGGAGACAAGTGATGTTGAATAAAATTAAATTATTAATAAATATTAAGATCATATAAAACATCTTTTTCTCATTTAAAATAAAGATATTTTTAGACTATTTATGTATCAACAAAGATACGTGATTGAGAGAAAATGTTTGTAAGTAAGTGATTTCAATGCAAATATTTAAGCATTTAGTCAATTTCTATATATGATGCTAAAAAAATATCCCTAAATAATATCTATTAATTAATATCTATTAAATATATGACTTTCATTTGTGAGATTAATATTTTATCATATTTTTTGTTTTACAATTCGTTATATTCATGATGTTATTTAAGTAATTTTTATGTTAGTTTAAAAAGATGATTAATAGTGTACTTAACTCAATCAAACTAATTATTATTTTAATTTAATTTTAATTAGTTAAATTTATACATTGCAGTCAAATTCATGAAAATTTCTACCATATTAATGATAGATAATAATGCATGGGAAGACGAAGGAAGATGAGACGGATTGAATAAAAATAAATTATTAATGAATATTAAGGTCATATAAAAATTCTTTCTCCCATTTAGAATAGAGATATTTTCAGACTCTTTATGTGTCAATTGAGATACGTGATTGAGAGAAATGTTTGTATGTAACTGATTTCAAACACTGTTTTTAAGTCATTTGGTCAATTTTTTATATATGCTGCTAAATAAATATTACTAAATAATATGCTTCATTTGATCATTTAATGTTCTTGCAATGAGATGAGTTTTTTACCCTAGCGTTAACAAGTTTTATTGTTATATGTAATTTGTGTTGATTATGTTGTATGGATGTCATATAAAATGTTAATATTTCTCAAAGAATAAAATCGTTTTTCAAAAAGAAAAAATTCTTCATCCAGAAAAAGGAATACATGAAAAACAAAGTGTACACAATTCTCATTCTATTTATAATGGTATGAGAACAATTCTAAAGTTTTCTGAACACAATAGATCAATTTTGTGAATTTTTAGTAAATTGAGACATTGATCTAGTTGCACTTTATTTCCTCTAATATTATTTCGATATATTCTAATGTGGCTAAGAGGTTGTCTTTGTCTATTTTTTAGTCAAAGTGACTAATCAGCTAATTCATAAGATATAAGATGGTAGCATTTAAAACTCCTTGTCAAATAAATTCATTTAACCAAATAGTGAAATACAAATACAATTCTACAATATTTCATCAAATTATAGTAATAGATACATAATATAATAATCAGATGACAGAAACAAACTAGGAAAAAGATAATGACCGGATCGGGGGAGTCGGTCAAACACATGTGTTTACTTTGTGGTTTGCATCTGCCACATTGCGCGCATTTGTTGCCTTCTTCTAGAAGAACTTAGAACTATTTCGGATCTAGAAGAAAAATTATTTCTCAGAAGCCGACCCATGTTGATTTCGTTGCTCATTTATTTATCTCTTTTTTTTTCTTTTTGAATATTATTATTATTATTATTATGCAGCAATCTTTTACTTTAATTATTATATTTCATACAATATCATCTTTTTATAAATTTTACACGCATAAACCAATATAGAGAACACGATTTATTCATTTCATTAAATATTTACACACACCAATAAATCAGTAATTACATTTAATAATAATAATTTTAATATATTGTAGACACTACATATAAAGTAACAATTCCAATAATACATATATTAAAATTATTTTTGTGGAATTAAAAATATATATATATATATATATATATATTTATTGATTAGTTATATAGTGAGAAGATATCACATAATAATTTATTGATTAGCTCTCTCGTGAGACGGTGACATGTTGACTCGGTAAATATTTAGAGTCAAAAATAATATTTTTAACATAACAAATAATATTTTTCATAGATTGGATCAGATAAGGATATGTTTCAACAAATTGATTTGTGAGATTATTTAATAAATTTTTTTAATATAATTTATTATGTATATCGTGTGTGTTTTTGGCTGTTAATATATATGTATATTATAATGATTTTCTACGTGTGTTTTCGGCTGCCAACATCTAATAATGTTTTTTTTTACTTGACGTGATTAATAAATAATGCGCATTTATTATAATAAATAATTAATGCGCATTTATTTAATGCTCATGCGAGAATCATTGTTTGATCTAACAAATTCTCTACCTTCGACCTTCGCGCTTGAGGTACCAAATCGAGCTGCTGATTGTGTTCTAGCTGATTATTAATTCTGATTTTTAAATTTGATCTCCATCTTTTTCTCAATCTTTAATTTTAGCAATCGGAAGTTTTGCTTCTTGATTGTGTTCTTGGGTTTTTTTTTTTAATGTAAATTTATCAAAAGAATTTCGGAGTTTTATCGTCTCTTTGTTGCTTGGATGATTTTTTTTGGGAACGTACTGGTAACGATCTGTAGTTTGAACAAAAGGAGTGTTTTGTGTGCGTGTGCGCGCGCATAATTAGTGTCAAATTCTTTTACTGCTGTACTCTGGATCATAAGCTCCGAGGAGACTTGTGCATCAGCTCGGCCAATCAATTAGGTCGAGGTAGAAAATTTGGTTTCTCTGGGTTTAGGTTGGATAAGAATCACGCTGAATGTGTGAATAATGTGTGGGTACTTGTTCGGGATTATCCAAGAAAATTTCCATTGATTTACCATGGAAGTTGTTATGTTCTGAAAGATTTGTTATTGAGATGCAAAGATTTATCTTATGTTATTTTATTTCAAAAATTAAGTTTATTTCTATATGATGTAATTTTATCATATTTGAGAATCATCGTTATTCCAATAAAACAATTTTCCGTGAATAAATTTCCTGCTAAGTTGAAAATTTGAAGTTTTCCACCATGTAGGTTGTAGCCGTCCAATTAGAATCACAAAAGACCTCTCTGTATTGAATTTAACCGGTTTTTAGTACTTCATCTCTTGCATACCACGCAATAGTTCAATATGTATCTACCTGAAGAAATTCGTCCTGACAACAGATTCTTTTCTTTGCAGAGTCTAAAGGATCCCAAGCTATAAAGAAGTACGAAAATTCCTCTAATGGCGTTTCAGCAGTACTTTGTGCAAGAATGGAGACCTGAAAATATTTCTGCTTGTTTCGATTGCAGCATATGCTTGGATTTTGCTCGTGATCCAGTGGTGACGCTATGTGGCCACCTCTACTGCTGGCCCTGCATATACAAATGGTTTGATTCCCAGAGCGTGTCGCTCCCCCCAAATGAGCTCCCCCAGTGCCCAGTTTGCAAGGCCGAAATTTCTGAGAAAACCATGATCCCTTTATACGGCAGGGGACTGTCTTTTTCCAAACCTGAACAAGAAGCCGACACCATCCCTCCTAGGCCATCGGCCAGTGGCATACAGCACCTCCCTTCACATCAGAATGAGCGGAATATACCAGATTCTTCATCAACCTTTCATTCTGACTCGGTGGGTATGTTTGGGGAAATGGTCTATGCAAGAGTATTTGGCAATTCGCAAAGTTTATATACGTATCCAAACTCGTATCACTCTGTTGGGAGCAACAGCACCCGGTCAAGAAGGCAAGAGATACAAGCTGATAAATCTTTGAACAGGGTTACCATTTTTCTGTTCTGCTGCATTCTCTCGTGTCTTCTGTTGTTCTGAGCTTCATGACCTATAAAATTTTGGGACTTTTCTTTGTCCCTGTTTGTCGAAGAGATGATATTTTGCAGTCCTGTATAATAGTGACTTCATTGAAATGATATTTGAATCACGATAATTAGTTGTTGATCTCGAACAAATATTTGGAGACGACACAAACCCTGGCAAGAAAAAGAGTCGAGTCTTTGCAATAAAACAGAATGAGAGCACGATCCCGCAATACCTTGTAGGCTTCCACTATAACCATGGCTTCCATAGCTTGTCTCGAAAGCCCGTAACCCCCCAAAACAGGCAGGATATCTTCTCATTTTAAATATCCCATGTACCTTAACATGATATAATGTCGAGACTTCCTATTATGTATTAAACTGTCATATGGATCATCCCATAATATTTTATAAATTTCACATTTTAATTGTTTATTCTTAAGTGTGAAGAAGGTGTATTAAATATCTCACGTCGGCTGAAATAAATCGTTGAGAATTGTATGTATGAAATTGAACATTTATCTCCCTTGAACTAACTTTTGAGTTGAGTTAAGTTCAAGTCTCAATCTTTACATGATATCAGAGTTAAGACTCACCGTTATATGTTTGACTATCTTATGAGTCATCCGATAATGTCTTATAAATTTCACGTTCCAGTTGTTCATTCTTGGATGTGAAAGATGTGTTAAATTTCTAATGTTGACTCCGCTTAAGTTAAGTTTTGGGTCGTATTAAGTTCAAATCTCAATTTTACCATATTTAGCTTTTGATATTGAGTTTTAATTTTAACATATCACCACAATTGATCTGTAAAAAAAAAAAATTAAAAGCGAGCGCCAAATGTAACTGTACCAATGTCGAAAAGTTTCATACCTGGGCTGTACTGGATTTTCATGTTCTTGTGAAAAGCCAAGAAATTTCTATCAGAAAGGTTGTAGAGAGTGGCATCAGATCTCCAAGAACGAAAAGTTTGTGCAAATTTTCGTGGGGAGCAGTTCAAACAGCTGCTTCTTCCAACACACGGCTTGGAAGGTCACTGATTTTACTCTCGAAAACGGCCGACATTGTGAGCCAAAGCTAATTAAGGGAAATATGGTATACATCAAAAGTATCTTTTTTAATCTAAAATACATATCTCTCGTGAGTTCTCGCCAAAAAAAAAAATCGTCTATTATATATTATACGACGATCACAGTCGTTACCATTCGATTTCTCTATTTATAAATCCGTTTCAGGCGATTTTCTGACACTTAAATGAGTTTTTTAAAGTTGAAGTTGCTCAAAGTTTAACTCGGATTCCGATCAAATATTTTACAAGAAAGACTAAATGACTTGCAGCTTCAAAAATAATAATATTGCGGAACTTATTATTATTATTATTGTTCTTAATATTATTATTATCAAGACGTGGATAATATCATCATACATTGAGCTATTTAGATAATATCCCGGAACCCAAACCCCAAACACAAAAATTAGTCCCCAAACCCACCTCATTTTAGGTTTTTCCAAGATTCCTATCTATGTGGAAAATTGTCAATCCTATTCAAGACCCATGAAGTTTTGACTTCATACTTGTGTGGGTACCATAAGTAATTCCCCCCACCCTCATTGAATAACTAAAACAAACAAAAGGATATTTTAGGGATGGAAGAAAAATGCACCAAGACACTAAAATTTAAAATTTGTTTATTTTAAATAAGTTTTTTTTAAAAAAATTACATAAGGTTATTTGTTCGTTAAAAAAATGTATTTTGGAGATTGAGAAAAATCATCATGACACTAATTCATATAATAAACTTTATATATGATATAAGGTCCAAACTTTATATATGATATAATATTTGGACACCGGAGAATTCCAACATCTAAAAGATGATATTGAAAATTAAAATTAGGAATTGACGTTTTTGTTTGAAAATGAAAAAAATATTGGCTAAATTTGTGGCATTAAATTTCAATTTATTTGCATTTGATTTTTGTGACTTGATTCAAGGTATAAACCCCCTAGTAGACCAAATCAACCTTTACTTGGTTAAAAGTGTCGGTTATCCAATTTTTCATGAATAAAAGTAAAAATAATCTAGATTTCTTTACGCACGTACAAAATTCAATTATAAATCGTGATACATCTATTTCCATTTTAAAAAGCTGAAATGATTATTTCTTTTATTACTTGTTTGTTGGTTTTTGGTTCCTAAATTTCTCACGTTGGATACAACTTGATTGGTAGTCAAATGATTATGCTCCAACTTTTGAGTTAAAGTCAATTTTAATTTATGCCTTGCAAAACTCCATTAAAAATGCATTTCTTTCATTAATTTCTTCTAAAGCAGCTTTAGATTGAAATATGTGAAAACCAAGAGAATGCATTTTCCTAACAAAAAAAGTAACATCTGAATACATAAACAATAATTATTCTATATATCAGTGTTTACGGGCTAAAATACGCATGGAAAATTTGCAAAAAGCAAATTGGTGCAGTTTTGCCAAGAAGAAATACAAGACAATACATTCACATTTTGTGAAGCACTGACATTTGGGAAATATTTCCACCTATTCCATGTACATGTTAAAAGGAGGTCAAGAACAAGTGACCTGTCTTTGTTTAACCATGCTTTCCAAATGTTTAGATACCAATGAGGTTAGATTAGGATCCTCAAAACCAAGTTCCGGTCCGAGCCTGCAGCAAAAATACACACAAAAAAAGACCCCATTAACCTATCAATCCATTGCTGTACCTTCTAGCTATAGTAGTTTGAAAGGATAACAAGGTTGCATCTTAAGGAATGCTTACTTTGAATCAAGAACTATCTTCTGAACTTCTCTGATGGCTGAACTTGCTGCGTATAAAGATATTTTTCCCACCTGAAATGATTATATGGTCCAGATTACTTCAAAAAAACAACAAAGACTGACAAATATGCGACCCATGGGATAGGTGGTGAAGAAAACGAGAGTACGCCTGACCTCCAATATTTGAAGTTTTGCTTCATGGTCATTTGGAAGACCTCGAATTTCTTCAGACAATCTTACAGCCTCTGGTAGACTTTCAGGGGAGAGAAAATCGAGACCCAACTGAACTGAGGACTGGAAATTGCACGATTGAAACAAACAAGCTTAGTTTACATTTAAACTTTCAAAAAATCTTCAGATCCTTAACTATATGAAAAAAGTGCCTCGACAATCAGATTTATGCAAGTTGCTCCCTAGTGATATACACAACAGAATCCCCAAAAACGTTACTCCCCAAATTCATGCTAAAATGCTACTAGGGATCAAAGTGGATCCGTTAGTTAAAGAACCAAGCATGCCAGAGAGAGATATCGAGATAAGGCTCCTTGAAGAAACTGTTATATATTAAGGACATATTCAAGGCAACAATGTTCCAGGTCACTTAAAGTATATCACATCTTTAATCTTAAGGATGGAATAAGATGAGAACCATTTGGGACTAATATGACTGATATCTTTTCAGCTCGAGCAAACACGTAAATAGCTAGCCATACATGCTAACAGAAGGATAAAATCTGTGACTCACTTGAATATGCCTTGCTTGGAAAGGACATCCAGCAGGGATGAAGATAGCTTCACCTATACGATGTTCAAATGACCAAGGCTCCACTCCTGAAAAAAGGGTAAAACTAATTCAACAAGAAAAAACACAGCTCTATAGTAGCAAACTAGCAATACATTTCAGACATGCAAAATATTGTTCATTATGGAGTAAAAGATGAATTCAAGTTTGGCACGACCGCATACGTAGCAAAAAACCAGTCGCCCAAGCAACTGTATAGTCTGCAACAGTTATAAACAAGCCATAATCATAAAAACTTTGCCACCTACCAAATTCTTCTTTCAGCTGTCTTCTGTGATACCTATTCAAATATATTACCCCATCATAAAGAGACCGGGATACCTGAAGTAAAAGAGTACATTAGCAACAAAGACAATCATATGATCTTTGTAAAGGATCAACTTTAAGTTGCTAAACCAAGAAAAATAAATCACATTATCATTAATGATATCGTCCGTCCTCCCAAGTTCCTTCCAGTGACTTCTTATATACTCAATCAATAGCGGTACATCCTTTCGGTGGAACACATCCCATAAACCTCCAACTTGAGACTTGTGAGAACTGTTTTCTCCAGCTCTATTCTCCGCATAATTGACAGCTGTCTCTTTGTCAAGGAAACTTCTGTCGCTTTCGTGGCCATCCCTTTCCACTGTATCAGTTGGATGAACACTTGTGACAGGACCATCCTCTCCACCAGGTGATAATTTCAAGTGAATATCAGGGTTACTACATGATTTTTTGTCGGCAGATATTCCTCCAGACGTTTGCATTGTCTCATTCTTGGTAGGCATACCTAGTAAGTCCACTTCACTAGTATGAACCAAAAGGAATACCTGATCACAGAAGGGAAGAGCTTAGTCCTCTAAATATCTTCCACATGGCAGTTGGATGTAAATTAAAAAGACTCTGAGAAGAAAAAGACAGGGTATGATGAATTCCTCGGTGGGAATTTCAGATGACAACAAGGGCAAAACAAAGAAAGATCTCACCTCGGTCCTTCTATCCACTATTCTCATCCTTTAGGCCTTAACTCATGAACATGTGCAATGGGTCGGTCGAAAAAATAGCGCAGAACAAGAAAATTACACAATTATACAGCGCTATTATCTAGAAAGATTACAGAGATAAGAGACTCGTCTCTCACCATGTCACGCATATTAAGATGAAGATTATCTATCGAATCACCCTGACCAATCTCTTCGCGTATCCCATAAGTAATAGATATCCTAGGACCCACATCATTCTGCAAGGAATAATGAGGCAATTTTGCAGCAACATTTAGGAGACCCCACTTGGAATGGATGAACTCAAGCAAGGGAAGTTTACTGATGAAGTCAGACCTATGGCACAACAAAAACTCTTCTGAAGCACTTGGAGAAGGCCAATCCTTCAATTTTAACAACTGTGGCAGACCATTTTCACGAATTCTACCATCAAAGTATCCCTTCATAAACTCCCCAAGTTCAATATTAATCTGCAATTCGCGTAGCAAAAACAATTAAAATGCAGGTTTTAGAGAGTGGCAGAGCAGCATCAAATTTGAGGATTAAAGATTAAGCACAACACTAGATACCAACAAAATTAAGTAAGTTAATTCCAATAAACCTCAGTCCAATCAAAGTAATCAACAGCTTTCACAACTCTGTCGGCATCTTTAGTTTTCTCTTCGTTCATCTTTTTAATTCCTTCCCAGATGACCATAGGATCCCAGCTGGACATTGCAGATGTATCACAAATCTCCTTAATGATAACAGGTTTCCCCTTGTTCCAGTGCATTCTGAAGTCTCCAATCCCTTCATTTTTAATATCTTGTGAAGATGGATGATACAAAAGATTATCATCTTTCTCTCTATTAGCAGCCTGGCATAGCCTGAGGTCAAATCCAGTTTTCTCCAGGCTATCAGAATTACGTACCTTGCAACCATCGACCATTTCTTCAACATTTTTTACAAGTTTTGCAACCCAATTCATCTTAAAGATGCGCTTTAAAGTTAAAAGGTAGGATCCACAGCCCCCGTATTCCTTTTTAGGGCACAAAATGCTGCCATCAGCATTAGCTTTCCAATCAGGATACCTTCTAAACAAATTTAGCTTAACATCTGATAACTTTATGTGCCCAGATATCATTACTTCAACTTGATCATCACTTTCACCGGTAATCTCATTCATTTCCAACTTTTCCGAAGGGTCAGATGCTTTTCTAATATCCTTGCAGCAGTTAAGGCACAGATCATATGAGCACTTTATGCAATGTCGATGATAATCAATGATGAGCATCCTGCAGGAATTACTGAAAAACAGGTGCTACAAAGATTCACAAATCATATTTTATTCGATCAAAAGAAATTTAATCGGCTCAACATAAGCATACAGAAAGAAGCGAAAACACATTTATGACCATAAATATGCCATTAGCATTCCCCACTCACCAGGGAGAAGAAAACAGATAGAAGAATAAAACATTTTCAGTATGATAATCTTCACACACTTACCAACACATCTGCTCATCGGCACTTATTTTAGTCCTGACAAGGTCTATTCTGTTTCCTGCAATTGTGATAAATAAATAATTATCATCATGGAAGATGCCATCCCCAGATCAACCTCTATATACTACTAAGATCCAAATGCAACATACCTCGAAGTCTTTTTTCCAGCTGTACCTCAGAACACTGTTCAGAATGGATCTTCTTAACCATCGGAAGCACTGCAGATAAAAGACAGTAGAGGTACTGCAATTTTTCTTTGGCTGGTATTTCGCGTATCCTTGTCTTCCCAGAACATATATAAAAAAAATGGTAGGAAATTCATAATACATCTTGAACAAGTTGCACATTATTAAAGATCCTAACTAAGGACAAACTGCTTAGAGAAAATATAAAACCTTAATCAGATTATCCCCTCGTAAGCAAACCATACAACTGCATGTACCACGACATGCAGGACAAACCCTTTGAATCTCCTCCACTGGGACGCCAGGATACCTGACAAATAATGGGTCACATGTAAAGGGGAAACGAGAAACAAATCCTTCGAAAATTATAATTGTCTCACCAAGTAGAGATGCAACTATCACAATATCCTCTTCTATCGCATTTAAGGCACCAAATCATTTCTCTGTCACTACGACGACATTGATGGCAAGGTTGTCCCCTAGTATCATCAGAAGATTCGAAGCTTCCATCAGAAGTCCCCTGAAATGAAAAGTGCCCCTCAATAGAATTTACAACTGACAAAGAAGCATTCTACTTAAGAAACTAGTTGTAGGAACTGAACAACTGTTGTATGTAATTGTGTCTAAACCTCAATCACAACCTCAATACGGTGAAAAAATAAACTTCCAATCAAGTTCTAAAAAGTTTTGGAAGGTAGGACAGACACTAGAGAAACACAGGGAAAGTAGAATGATTTGATTTTGCGTAGAATCGACCACACCACTCACCATTGTAGGACTAACCTCAAATGTCTTTTGTGATCTGCTTTTGGATGAATCCACAGCAGATGTTGGCGGTGTTCTACAAGACCTTGGACTTTCCACATACTCTGATCCGTCAAGGTCATCGGTTGACCTTAGAGAACTTCGAGCTGAAAAGCTCCTTCCTGAGGGGATTTCAGGTGAATAATTAACATGTCCTTTGAGTAATTTATCCTTTTTCTTCGTCCCAGAGGCCGAGCCAGAATGGTCCACAAATTGTGCACCGAGCGGTAGATCCATAACGTCACTCTTGCTTTCCACGTTGACATCACCTTCACCAACAAATTTCCTCTTAGTTTTCTTCACACTCGCACGTATTGCAGAATTTGCTGCCCTCTTCTTTGCCTGGATGTAATGCTTTTCGCAAACTGTCTTATCAGGCATGGACATGGCGGTGCATCTCCATTGTTTCCCATCGGACCTCTTACACCGCAAATCATCAGGAATCCCAATATTGTCCTCACCTACGCCAGAGGACAATTGTGGATGGTCCATCATAAAAGTGTCTTCTCAAGATTTTATTGCAAGAAAACACTCGAATCGTGTACTCTCTACCTGTCATCTTCACAGTTCAAACATAAATTTTAAAAGCAAACACCCTCAACAAGTAGCAATTCATCTTCGATTAAACCAATTCAACAAAGAAATTCCCTTTGAACTATATAACTAAACCCAGCTAGAGAATTTGACTTAAAGATCACGGACTCGTATCATCAATTAACTTCGAAACACACAAATTTTAAAAGCAAACACCCTCAACAAGTAGCAATTCATCTTCGATTAAACCAATTCAACAAAGAAATTCCCTTTGAACTATATAACTAAACCCAGCTAGAGAATTTGACTTAAAGATCACGGACTCGTATCATCAATTAACTTCGAAACAGAACATAACCTTAAAAACGCAGATAGATGAGCCCGAGCGTACCACGTATACTGGTTTTATAGTGTGATATGCGTTTCATCAAGCGCCGACGGGGAGAAAGAAACAAACAACAGGCGCCGGACCTATCCACCGGAGTCGGGGCAAACAAATCTCAAATCAAGAATTATTATTTTCAAATTGTGGGAATTTATCACACGGATTGTGTTTCAGTAGGAATGAAAGAGACAATACGCAAAATTGATTCGGATTGTTACTGATAAGTATTTTTAAATTCTAAAAATCTGTTCGCGCATCGTGTTTGATTCGACTATAATCTACATATATGAAAGCCTGAATAAATTGTGATGGGCTTGTTTTTGCCCGGTTGCCGGTCACTAAAAGTCCACGCGTTTCATTCTTATTTCTCTCAAATACACGTGTTTTACGTTAGACTCTCCACTAAGCAAAGAGGGTGTGCTGTCAAGAGAATGGCTCCTGCCTCATAGGTGTGGTGTCCGGTGCTCTCTCCCCTTCGTTCTTTTTCCCATCTCTTTCCAACCCTTTCTTCTCACGCTCCTTTCGTTACCCGGCTCGTACGTTGTTGAGCTTCTTCCGAGCTAGCATCCATCTTACCCTCACCCTCTTTTTGCCGCCTTGCGCGCGTCTCCATCTCTTCTTCTACTTTCCCTCGCTTCGGAAAGTGATATTTCGGTTCGTATTTCCCTTGGCTTTGCTTGATTCGGGGTTTTCCCTCATGGTTTCCCCCTGCCGAATGCGTTGTCTCTTTCGATTTTTTATGTCTTAGCGTTCTGTAAACTCGAGTGTTCGTGCTTACATGCCTTCTTCTGCTCTAATCACGGTTTTTTATGGCTAGGGTTTTAAAACAACGGTCTCCATTCTGCTTATTCACTCCCGTTTGTGTTTCTGCGCTTCGCAAAACGATATTTGGGTATGTGCTTTCTTTTGATTTGCTTGAATATGTTTTTTTCCTTGCGGTTCATTCCCTATTCGACGCGTTCTTCCCCTTGTTTTTTTTAATCTTAGCTTCGTGCAAAGTAGAGCTACTGTGTTTATATGTCTTTTTCTGTGCTACTAATTTTTTTTAATTTTAGTCCTCCGAAGCACCGACTGGCGCTTTTCCTGAAAGAAAAAGCGAGAAATAGGTGAGCTGGTCCTGCTGTTATCTTGTTCTTAAAATGAGCTTTTTTTGTATATGTTTTGGTTTGGTGGCTTGCTTGTATTACTTCCCTTACGTGCAGTACGCTTTGTTGTAAAAATTTTGCCTTGATTGTTGTATCTGTTCGAGATTTTATGCTTATATACTCTCCTCTGTTTTGTTTATGGATTTTAACGTTCATGTTTTTGACTTATTGCTCTCTTTTCTGTTGGTGAGTGGTTAAAAAAATAACTGAGCTAAATATGTTGTTGGCTTTCTCCTACAATAAACCGACTTTGTAAATGAGTTTGCTTCGAGATTAGCTTCCCAAATGACAGGGACACAATACAAGGGAATCGGTATTTTCTTTTTTGGTTTTTGCTTGCTATCAGTGGCTTGCGTTTTCCCCCCTCTTTGTCGTTCATATATTAGTTTTAGGGCGATTACTTAAAGTTTTTAAACAATATCGTTCGCATTTATTTAACTTTTTATAATTGGATCTCAACCAAAATGCTACAAATTAACTAACTTTATTATCGGGTTTTTTTTTTTTGCAGGTCCAATGCAACAACTGAAGATCAAGAATGAAACCAGCGCATAATACTACAATAATAACTAAACTTTTTATGTTTTTTAAGTACGTGCTACTCACAAAAAAACCATTGCATATATACAAATTATCATATTGTTATAATATCTACACTTTATTCCTATTCTGTAACCATACTTTAGTCGACCAACATTTTTTTTAAATTACAGTATGTCAGTCAATATGCAACAAAAAAAAACATCATATATTGCGCAAAAAATCTGGGTAAACACCTCAAATATTGAGGTTCGAACACCTAGTATTTTCAGAATATACAAATTTAATTTTTTATTACGTCACCAAATTAAATATATCTATATTATCTATTATATATTTATACTATTTATATCCATATTATTATTAAGTATATATTATTATTATATTATTAAGTGTGAAACTCATAGAGTAACTACTTTAGAGATATCAAAATATTTAATTACATAATTACTCTATTTATCCTACTAAAAACTTCCTCAAGTCACTCCATATTTTACATAGAAAAAATATAAACAAAACTTCTTTTTTAAATTAAACAACTTTTTTTAAAGTTGAAAATAATTTTGTGTTAATTGTTTAGTATTATTTGATCAAATTAAAAATAATAATAACACATACAATGTGTGTGCATCTTTTACTAGTTATATTATTAAGTTTGAGACACTTAGAGTAACAAATTTTTGGTGTCATTGTCTGTTTTAATAATTATATATATTAATAAAGATAATTATAAAATCACAAGCCATAAAATATTATATAAAGATTAACTAAATCCACATACACTTTTAGGGGGTGTATTGGTTCTAAATTTTTAATAATTTAATGATTTTTATGGAGTTTAAAAGTCTAGAGGTATTCGAACTAAACTTTTATATACTCTATAAAATTTTAGTTGTATTCAATGTAAATTTTTGTAGAATTTTAAAAAATCATGTGATATTCAAACTTGATTTTTAAAAATTTTACAAAAGTATATAGGTATTCAAAATGTCATTATACTTTTAATGACTCCATGGAATTCTATTAAGTATAATAATTATATGCTAAAGTACAACAATAAAATGTCAAAAAAAGTATTTGATTCAACTTAAAGATTTGGATGTACATTTGATTGAGAAATCTCTTAAACTCGCATACTCAATACAAACACTTAGTTTAAAATCAAAAATATTAACATCGTTCATTTTATTTTAGAAGTTCCAGTCACAAAACCTCATAAAATTTAAAATTATATTTATTAAAAATTTTAAAAACTTATTACCCTACATAATAAAAAAATTATAATATTTTATTGAGCTATAAATTAAAAATAATAATTATTTTTAATAAGTAAAATTACATTTTTTAATTAATTATTATATAACATTTGATGTTTAATTATTTTCTATAATTTTAATTAATCTATGCATTAATTTTGATTATAACTCAAAATTCTTGTACATGATATTTTTCATTAACTTGAATAATAATAATAATAACATATATATATCCCGAAGATGGTAAAGAGTTTTTTAATCTTCGTCATGATTATTTGAATAATGCTATTAGTGGACATTTGGTATATTTAAATCTAGGGGTGTCAATCGGGTCGGGTGGGTCGGGTTTCGGGTCAACCGCGAAATTTTTTTATTTTTTTTTACAACTCGAACCCAACCCGAACCCGAGTCAACCCGAAAACCCCCAACCTGAACACGAACCCGACTCAACCCGTTTAACCCGCCTAACCCGAATTTTTTTTTATTTTTTTAAAAAAAATTAATGAAAAAAATTCTAAAAAATAAAAAATAATAGTAATATTTTAATTTAAACACATAATAACAAAATTTTCGATTTAAATTTGAAAGTTTAATTGTATAAAATTAAAAGTATATTTACTAAATCAAATAAACAATTGTTAAAAAAATAAAAAAATACAAAATAAATATTAAATGATGAAAATTTATCATATAAATATACAATAAATTTTGTTCAAACATACAATATATAAAAATATAAGTAATATTTTCAAAAAAAAAAAAAATCGGGTCAACTCATGACCCAACCCGAAACCCGTATAACCTAGCACTAACCCGAACCCACCCGACCCGAACCCAAAAAACCCCAACCCGAACTTGATTTTTTTTCGTATTTGGTCGTGTCGGGTTGACGGATTGTGTCGCATTTTGACACCCCTATTTAAATCACTGTTTAAAATATTCAAGATGACTTCTCCGTTTCCATATATAACCCAAAAAGAGCTTGTATTGAGTTGTGCTGGATTACATATTTTTCTTTGAAATAAGTGTCGATTTGATTAATTTCAAATTGAACCAGATAATGAAGTTCAATTGTCTTCATCGACACAAATTCATGATGGTGACAATTGTGATCAATTATTTGATACTCAAGAACAACAACGAGCAAATGTTAATGCATGGACAGATACCATAGCCAATGGAATGTTGAGCGATGTTAATAAAATTTTATTTTGAACTTATAAAAATATTGTTCATTAATATGTTGAATTGACATAAAAAATTGAAATTTTTATTTCAATAAATAGGATATTTCATTCCTCGTTATTCACAAATTAAATTGATTTAACTTTTAAGTAAGTAAAATCCATTTACATTCATAAATAAAAAATAATTTAAAATTGAAGAGGTTATGTATGTCCAATAATTATTTAAAAGAAATAAATAAAAAATAAATCACAATTATAAATTACAAAATTCACATGATTCTATGAAAAAGTTTACAAAAATTTTGAAAAAAAATCTATAAGAGTCTATAAAATTTGTTTTACAATTCTATGATATTCTATAAAAGTCAATAAAAATCCATACAAAAGTCTATCATTTAAAAAAATTATTAAAAGTCTTTAGGTATATTTTGATACACTGGATAAGAGAGAGATTGATAAATAATCATCCTTATCCTACGTTTGGTACATTTTTAGAAAGCTTATGATATTAGCATGGCACTGTGATAAATAATTTTATACAATGATAAAATATCTCTTTTATGAGATGTGATAATTTTAATTTAATGATAAAAACACGACAAATGACTTAATTTCTCTCAATATATAAAAATCCTAAACCCTATCAAATATTTTTATTTATTTTTATATATTATCAAAATAATGATATTTTGAACTCGAGATAATTATATAAATGATTTTTATAAATATTTAAAATTTCCTCTTGTAAAAAACCCGTCTTTCGAACTTAATATAAAATTAAAATCAAATAAATATTTTTATTTATTTTTATATATTATATAATATGATAATTATATAAATGAACTCAAAATAATTATATAAATGATTTTTATAAATCTCAATAAAATTATTAGTATCACCTAATTAACCTTAAAAATTGATATTTGACTTGACTCACAAAATCAAAGGCTCAATTATCATATTTATATAATATATAAAATTAAGTAAAAATAAATAAATCATGCGACAATGTCGACACATTAACAGATAAAAAATATGAACTAAAGCAACAACTTTGAAAATATAAAATTTATTATGATAAATTTAATTTTGTCATTACAATCTAATATATAAATTTAATCTCTCTTATTAAAATCATATCAAATATTAAATATAATATTCTGCATCTTATTTATCATTAACTTATCCTTATATTATATATCACATGTTTATCCTACCAAACTATACCTAAAAATATAAAATGAATACACCCTTTAATGATAACGTAAACATGTATCCGAGAGTCCTATCCTAGCTAAAAGACCACCACATTGTAATAAAATAAACCCATATCATCGCATGGTTGAAAATGGAAAAAACTTTACTTTAAACTTTAAAAGTGGAGAATTAAATCTTTTAAGAATTGTTGAGATCATTAAATAAAGAGAAATAAATGCAGTCGCAATCGACCCTATGGAATAAGAAGATGGTTGGGCCATCAAGGCTCGAGCTGTGGCCTTTCTGCACATTAACTGTAAAAATTGTACAATAATGCTATTTGAGTGTCTTAACAAGAGTTACTAAAACTTTTTCAAGAATTGATCTGGACGTATACTCAGAGATCTCTCTGTATCATGCGCAAGAGTTTCTGTACAATCTCAGACATTGGTGGCCGGAATTCTGGTTGAGGCTGTGCAGCATAGAAATAAACAGATGATTTAAAACGTACCATGTTCTTTAATTTCAACAAGTCAAAGATTAAATGCAGCAAATGTTGATTTGGGATTGGGGAAGATAACATTCGAATAAATTTAACAGGGCCGTTCGATATGTTTGATAAAAGTTGGGTAAGGATAAAGAATCGAGTCACCTGGATACACAGTGATACTATATCAGCAAGCCGAGATAGAGACTTGGTCGGATAAGCACCAGCTAAAGAAGGATCAACCATTCTTGATAATGCATCTATATCATGAAGCTGTGAAAATGCCCATCTAACCAAATATTGCTCCCCTCGTGGACGCAACCTGTTTTTGAGAGTACATTTTAGAGTTTTCATACATCCGCATTGGCATCTTTTATATTGTGTTCCAGCAAAAGATTTTCTAACCTGTCATTAGCTTTTCGCCCGGAAAGAAGCTCTAACATTACAACCCCAAAGCTGTACACGTCACTCTGCCAAGAATAGTTTCCCAACTCGAGTTCTGGTGCACCATAACCCGAACCTTGCAACTAATCAAAATATTTATCTAAGTTCCGAGCCAATGCAGTTCCGAACTTAATATTTAAAGGTGATTATTCAGAGTCAGTTTTTCTTTATGTATCTAATTTTTACAAACTATAAGATTGTAAAGTGCCTAAATAGAGTATACCTGAGTGAAGAAGTTGGATGACAGCAAAGGAGCCAAACCACAGTCAGAAACTTTTACGGCAAGATCATCATCTAGTAACACATTAGCAGACGTAAAGTTCCCATGAACAATTGGTGGTTGACACACCTCATGCAGATATCTTCAAGCAAAAACAAGGAGAATGAGACTCGTAATATTAACAGTTCAAGAAATGGCCAGAAAAGGTAGTCAGGAGTCTATGAGCATTTATCAAACTAGAAACGTCAGTGACCTCTCAAACATCATTCTCGATGAAACTTACTCAAGGGCTTTTGCAGCTTGAAGTGCCAAATGCATGCGATCATTCCACGAAAGCTTTTTATTGATCTCGTCATCCAATGATAGTGCCTCATTAAGCATCCCATTACTGCAATAATTGTAGACAAGAAGGCGTTGTCCATGCTCAAGGCAGTAACCTACAAGTTCAACTATATTTGCATGGTGAAGTTTGGAGATACTTGACACCAGCGCGAGGAATTGCCGATTATTCAGTCTCCCTGAAGCGGCTTTGTCTAGTTTCTTGACCACTAGAACCTGGAGAATCAGAGGAGTAACCTTGTGAAAAGATATATACACGTCAGGAACAAGAAACAAAAAAAATTTAAGGTACAATAAACAAGCACTATCCCTTTTAGAAACAAAAAGTGAAAACCACAGCTCCGCCCAGAAAATCAGATTATGTTAAGGTAGTTTTAGCTAATGTAATAAAGATATCGATTATTGTTCCAAAACATGCACCACCAACTTATTGAGTTAGATTAGTGGGAGCCATGGCCACGATGCAGTCCTTTTTGTTGGAATCTTTTTGGGCATGGTAATATTCTCTCAAAAATGCACAGATAGCATTTTGCATCTTTACACGAAAAAAATAATTTCTATCATTACACTGTAGTCCTCACAATAAACACAAGAACCTTCTCATTCAGCAAGGTGTCCACTAAATTAAACTACTTACCTTTCCATCGGGAAGCTGGGCTCTGTAAACCGAGCAAAGCGTGCCTTCCCCAATAAGACTTTCTCGAGCAAAGCTATTAGTGTACTGTTGAAGAGATGCTATTGTGAATAACTTGGAAAAGTCTACAATCTCGGAAGCATTTTCTCTAGGGGTTAAACATGTAATTATTGGATTTGTAACAACGCTTTCAGAAGGAACAGGTGCCGTGGGAGGGGCATCAGGAGGAAGTCGTTTCTCATCCAATCTTGTCGTACTTGAGCTATGATCGATTCCTTGCTTCATAACAACGTCCTTTATAAGACTATCTTCAACAATTGGATACAAAACCACTTCCTTGGGCACTGGGAATATTAAAGTTACTAAGGTGAAAAAGGAAATGATAATCCTCAAATGAAAAGAACAAAAACCTTGATACCCCGTCGCATATTGAACTGTGAAACAAGATTAGATGGCTTTGTAAATCTATTGCACAACATCTTCTAGTAGGATGGGTTAATTATTTTTGTGAATGGAAATAGATGCAAAATAATTCTTAATAAAATGGCAATATAAAAAGTCTCGCTTGCGCAGATCGTGGAACTGGGAAGGGAATGAAACAAAATTAAGAAAGTGAATCACCTTTCTGAACTTGGTTAAAAGGCTTTTTCAAAGACTTGTCCTGTGTGTGAGTATTCATGAGAACATTGTCCGTTCCCGTACTGTGACTGTTGGCGCTTTTTTCACTCAATCTTCTTCTACAATGTCGAGATATAAACAGACATAACACCAAGGCAAGTATTCCAGTCACAAGCGACCCTGCAATACCGATCCAAGTAACGTTACTCTTCTTCTCTTTCCTTCTAGCACCTAGTAACTGAGATGCTGATGGTCCATCTGCTTTAGTTCCAGGAGCTAAAAGAGGAGAAAGTACATTGGAATATGATGGGGGAGCAGAGGCTGGTGGAGATGGTAAGATAGTAGAGTCAAAAGGGTTTCCATCTCTTCTGCACCACAAAAAAAAATGTGAAATACGTTGCAAAATAATTGAAAAAAAGGCTCGCAATAAGGGAAAAGTAACAGATTTAGAGGTTCATATTCCAAGAGAGAGGAAATAGCTAAACAATGAAGAATTATATTGAGAGTTTTACCTGAAATTGGGAACGCTCAGCAATTTCTCAGGGATAGTCCCAGAGAACATATTATTTTCTACGTTCCTGAGCAGAATTCGAAAACCCAATAAGCATAGAGATAAACACTTCATAAAAGAAAGTTTATTGTATTTCAGAAAAACTAATTTCAGATATCCAAGAACCATACAAGTCTCTCAGATGAAGATTTTGAAGAACATCAAGTGTTCCAGAAAGCTGATTGTTTTGTAAATGCCTGCATTAAACAAATATGGGTAACAGCAAGTATTATGGTACTTCACTAATAAAAAATGTTTTTCGGATATCATGTTTTTAGTAAAAATTCAATGGTATATTATTTCAACTTACAAATACCAAACATTTGCTTTCATATAAAATCTTATAAACAAATTCAAATTCCCCGACTATTGCTTCAAAATAGGCCACTTTATTTTCAGGATAATGACATACTAGGCCTGTGACAGAATTTGAACTGAATCACCACAAGATTGGGGGAGCAATTCTATAGAGTATGCAAATTGATGCTTTTTCTACAGAAAAGTAAGCTAAATTCAATTGCTTATTACAAGGAATAATAATGTTGGAAACTAAAAGTTGCCTAATTTACGAGCAACAAAAGGCAACTACTCACAGTGTGGTAAGAGATGATAAATTTCCCATTGAGTATGGCAATTCGTTGGTTAGACTGTTTCCTGATACATCGCTGCGTCATCGTAATAAATTACGTCAAACATAAATAGACCTAGTAGATTTTGTGGGATCTGCCACTTCCATGAACAGAGATAACTCACAAGTTAACCAATCCGCCGAGCTGTTGAAAGACATCTGGAATTGGTCCGGTCAAATGATTGTCGCTTAGAGAACTGAGAATGTTGAAAGCTAAAAGTTCAATGACCAATAATAAACAGCAAAATCCACCATTCATTAACAGTTTTATGGAATAAAAAACTTACAGATTTGTCAATTCGCTTAAAGAGGATAGAGTATCCGGAATGGTTCCAACCAACTTATTACCTGAAAGATTACTAGTGTTTGTGGTTTTAGGGAGGGGGGACGAGGAGGAATTTCAGAATAGTGTATCAACAAAAGTTTATTCCGAATGGAAGAAAACTTGAGATAAGAAACATACAAGGTTCTAAGAGTGCTGGGCAAATCAGTTGGTATACTTCCTCCAATGTGGTTGTTGCTTAGATCTCTGCTTTTGAGAAAGAACAAATTCTTTCATGAGGTTCCACAACCAGTAATGGCCCATTCAATGAAGTGAAAGCACAGAATTTCCTTTCAACGACTTCACAAGTAAAGGCGAAATAACAGGACAAATAACAAGGCAATAAAGGAAAGATGCCACTGGAAATGAACTCACAGTAGTCTAATTGAGGTAAACGACCCCAAATCATCATCGAGTTCACCTCCCAAATTCGCACCACTTAATGTTCTATCAATCAGAGAGTACGAAAGTCAATCCACAAATCAGTTCCATACCATACACGAGCGTAAAAATTAAAATTAAACATGTAGAGAAAGAAATCTTACATCCCTATTATGTTTCCATTTTCACACTCCAATCCTTGCCAATTCGGAAGCCCGCACGGGTCTACTCCAAAGATGATCGGTCCAGGAGGTGGCACGCCCAAAGAAGCATATAAGTTTATTACAGCATAGACTGCGAATACAGAAGAGCATAGTGAAAATCAAAACTGGAATACTGAACCAATAAAAGAAGAGAACAGTTTTTCTTTGCATACAGTCACGAGGGTCGGTGTATCCACAAACCAAAGGCGCTGCAAAATAAAACAACAAACAAACAACAACCCACATCCGAATCTTCAAATACAACCTAGGCCTCATCAGTCATCAGCTATGGCCAGCCTATGGTTAAAACTTTCCTGTTTTCTTTCTGCCAGATTCTTCAACAAAAATCTTCAGTAAAACCCCTCAATAACCCGAATAACCGAAGAATCAGAGTTCATAAGCCCAAAAAGCAGAAACCAAAATCCTTTAAATCCCAACGCAAAAAATCTTGTAGCCAAGACAATTCGAGAACTGCGGACTCCTGGAACGTACACAAGTCACACACTTTGTGAAAGCAAATTATTCAACAACAAGAAGCCAACCATCTGGGCATTTGGGAAAAGCCTTAACAAGAACTCCTTTTGTCAAAAACAATGCAAAATATACGCATACAACAAACCGCTAAATCTTGACTGTGATGGATGATTATAAAAGTAGGGGCTTTGCACTCTGTTTTCTTGCTTTCCCTCTCAAAAAGTGCTCATAGACAGCTTTAAAGAATTTGACGTTTGGATGTTGGTGAATTACAGACTTACTGCCAATGTCCCTTTTCTTTTTAAAAAATTTTGATTAGGATTAGCACTGATCCGATTGCGTTTCTGTTAAACAAATACTTATCTATAACAAACAGAGAAATGATGCAGTTTTGCTGGGCACCGGAAGGCTGGAACTTCTTTGGAATACTTTATATTAATTTGAAAGAAAAAAGAAAAGTGGATTATAAAAATATAAAGCTGTGATATTGGTGTGGTGCAATGGCTTCTCGAACATGTATTTACTCATATTGACATTTGGATTGTATTATACTTTAAAAATTAATTACGTGGATTGCAGCAATTTTTTCCTTAATTATTACATGTAAAACAACTACAGATAAACAAAATGATAAATTTTGGGCAGTAATTGATATGTTTTTCATGAAAACTTAACCGTTTGATGCGAAAAATAAGATATCGATTAATTATTTATCTATTATTTTGTCAAATATTAGATTTAAGTTCTTTAAAAAAAAACTCCACATTATAATCATTATCTTATCTAATTATATTGATTTATCATCTTATTATTATAAATCATTCACGAGTTCTGCGATCTTAAAGACAGAAGTCATTGCATGGGTTCATATATCATATGGATGGGTTCAAGGATTTAAAAAAAAAAAACAATTTCTTTAAAGCGATGTCTGCTTTGTTGGTGGAACGAATGGAATATTATATCAAGATTTTCATAAGATTTAAAAGATTTGTTGTCATCGATTAAAATTTTTGGTATTGCAACAATGGTTTGATCATGTAACTGGTTTTTAAACTAAGATTATATATTTCATTCTTGATAATTATGAATATTCGATTAAGTTACATGTATTTCATGCTTTAATTTCCGGTAGCTTCGATGTTACATGTGGGAGCACTGTCCCCACATAGTTTGGATGGACAAAGTTCATACACATATGTGATTTTAAAAAAATTAGTGGACCCCATATATATGTGACTAAATTTAGGCCCCTCCATCCTAATTTCCAGTTTGTATGGCTTGACAGAAGAAGACAACAACAAAAACTTTTAGCATCAGAATAACAATTATTGTATGACAAGCGACAATAATGATACTTGGTGTAATTTTGAATTTGGACTTGATTAGAAAAATGAAATAAAAGTGTGTACTCTCAATTCTCAAAGAGCCAAAAGTAAATAGCTTTTACAAGAGGCGAGCTATCTTTTTTTTTTTTAAAGGGAGAGGTGAGCTATCTTAGTCTGATTATATCCCACTGCACAAGTTTCTAATAATTCAATCTCACGTTTCATCCCATAAGTGGCAGAAAAAGGGATGCAGGTAAATGTAAGTGGCCACTTAATGACCACTCTTCCTTTTAATATATAAAATCATTCGATGGTTAACTAATTTGGGGAATTTTTTTTTTGGTTAACTGATTTTTGTAGAAGAAAAATCAAAAGACGATACAAGATTTTCTAAATTGGTAATGGAAGTATTTTGAAGAAACTGTGGTAGATATTTTGCAAGCTTTTTAGGAGTTCATTGGAATTATAGCGAAAGAGGAACAAATAATTGAATTGGTTGAGAGCTTTAAGAGTAAATTTAACTCAAAATTTTTGAGATAAGGGATACCATCTTAGTTTAAGTTGAACTCAAATTCTTCACGATACAGGATATCATTTGTGGTTTAAGTTTGAACTCAAATTCTTAAGATAAGAAATGTCTTTCGAAGTTCAAAAAAAATTTCCAGAAAATCTGATACATGAAAGAGTCATTGTATACTGGAAAATGTTAAAAGATGACATTCTTGAAGTTATTATATCAGTAAGCTTTGAAGAGTCCAAATTCCCAAATTATGCTGCAACAAAATAGGCAATAGAGTCTTCAAGCACATAAAAACGTAGGGCCCAAGCCCAAAAACCTCTAAAAAAATCTATAAATAATATACTCTATATTCTCAATCATTTTACGTTCGAAGAGAGAACTTCATCTGTTAATCACACAAATCTTGATTTTTAGAAGTTGTTGGAGTGAGTTGTCTACTCTAATTAGCTAACTAATCACAAGATCCCTTCAAATCGGCTAGATACCATTTATTTGGCTACATCAATATTAAAAAATTCTATGCAGCTCTGGATAGTATAGAGAATTCATTTATGTACGACAGAGAAAAACTTCAAATTCAAACTACATTAATTATATGTGTGTGTGTGTGTGTGTGGATGTATGCGCATGCACGCGTTTGTAAGATAACAACAGTGCTTAATTATCATTATCAGATGAAATCGCGAGAAGTTCATTTCTGTTGGGCATTAAAGAGCTAACCGGAACGTGACTGCAGAAGCCGGCTGCATGTGGCGCATTTAGGTGTTGTAGGGCGAACGAGAGAGACTTGAACTGGGAAGTAGCTCAGATTTTAAATTGCCGTAACTTGGAATATTAGCCTTTGATGTTGATGGAGCTATCCTCAAAATACGATTCACACACAATTTAAAATGATAAAGATTAGAAGTCTCTTATTTGTTCACTAGCTAAAAATTATTACTTTTTATACTAAAAATATTACTTATTTTTTTGTGAATATAAACAGAATTGACTCATCTCATGAATAAAATATAAGTGAGATCGTCTCACAAAAACTAGTGATTTTTCTCCTACTCACCTCCATCAATTGGTTCAAACCCATATCTCTTTTTGTAGGAAAAGACAATTATATAAGATTTAAAATCTACTGTCCAGTAATAACAACGATTATCCAGATTATAAATCGAATTCTGTGGAATCAAATTTGTGTACTTCGATATTAAAAAGATGATAGAGATGTAATATATAATTAATACGAACTGATTGATTTGATTTATTTTATTTAAAACAAAAAACAAAGATTTTGTACTGTTCATTAAAAACTACTGTTGTCATGTCTCTGTCTGGTCAATTTCCTTGCCAACTAGAGGAGGCCGCAAAATCTCTCCAACCTAGCTAATAAATTCATGCAATCTACGATTCACCTCTTTCAACTTAATTCTCATTAAACACACATCCCCTTCTCCAAACTCAAATCTCCGCCGCCGGGAAGCCGCCGTTGCTCTATCACCAACTGTTAGCTGAAAAAGTCCCGATGGGAAGCTGCATTAGCACCAACCTCACCTCAGTAGTTCCGAAGACAGTGAAGACACATTGCAAATCGAAATCAAAAAGAACCAGAAAACAATTCCGTGGCACTGGCAGCGGCGAGGCTAGCAGCATATCCCCGCCACACACTGTACCATTTTCAGATGAAGAAACAGTCAAAGAAGTCCTCTCCGAAATCCCCACCGTTGCTAAACAACTGTCACCTTTACCCGAACAAAACGAAACTCCGTTCAGTAAGGCCGCCCATTTTTTGACAGATTTTTCCAAGATTCCATATGAAAAGCACCCAGAAGGTACCGTCACGAAGCAACCCTGCGTGGCGTTCGGGGGTAACGAGCTCCCGGAGGAGATGCCTGAGATCTGCAGCACCCGTGGTTGCGGTGTTGGTGGTTTGGAAAAGATTAAGGAGAAGAGAAAAAAGAAGAGCAATGGAAACGATATAGTCCGCGACGTATACCAGAAGTCTCCGGCGAGGCTCAAGAACCGTCCCTCCAGCGAGGTGAAGAGGGAAAAGACGTTGGGGAAATCTCAGGGTCGGGCGACCGAATCTTCAGTGGATCGTTCAAGACCCGGATCCATATCTTCGTCCGGGCATGGAAAGAGAAAGGACATCGGTGAAATCTCCGGAAGACGGTCAAGGTCTCCGGTGAGCCGAACGTACGACTGTTCGTCGAAAACTGATCTAGGTCGGAGCCCATCATCCAGAAGATTGGGAAAATCTCTTGGACGGGTCGGATCCGGGTTGGGGGATAGACTCCGGAAGGTGGACGAAGGGAAAGAGAGTGGTGGAGACAAGTCACTGACCAGTAATGAGATGCTTGAAAACCCAGTTGTATCCCTGGAATGTTTTATATTTCTCTAGTGTAAGGGGTGTGTAGGGATTGTAAATTTTAGCTTAGTGATGGCTATTTTGGTCTTTAAACTTGTCTTACTCCAAGAATTGTGGTTTATGAAACAGTGAAAGTCATAGGTCGTGTTCTTTTTTAAAACAAAAGGTTGTGATTTTTTAAGTATGGACAGGTACAAGCACATGTCGAATTGTGATATATGTGTTGACATTTAAAATAAATATTTCTAGTTTTTGTATCATATCTTTTTTTAATTAAATGAGGTATATATGAAATGAATTTCAAATGATTTTTAATTTTTTAATATATATATATATATATATATACAATTAAGGAAAAAACTTGAAATAACTTTTTCTCCGAACTTTTTTCTTCTTCCGACTTCTATCACTGCTACTTCATCTAAATCATAAACGTTTAGGTATTGTTCAGTTCGCATGTATCATAATTTGTACAAAGTTGTTGCGGGTATCATCGTGGTATCTTAGAAATAATTGTTCATATTTAACATCGGTGCATCGTAGGAGGGGAAAAGTATACTTTAAGAAAACTGTAATATATTATAGACTTCGATTTGGTTTCGTTTTCTTTCAATTTTATTTCTGCAAGATCGGTATGCATTTGTTCAAATATTATATGAAGTCTAATTTCTTTATTATTAATTGTATTTTAATTGACAATTGTAACACTTGTTCATCTATAATCATATTTCGAATATTATCCTCATTTCCCTAAAAAAAAAAAAACTTTAAACATATTTGGTTTTTGAAATATTCATTACATGATTTGTCTTTCAAATATAAGTAGTGGTTCGAATGACTCGAATGGACCAAAAATCACACTCTTTAATTCTTAAGTCATTGCTCCTACTACTGCGATGCCAGCAAACCATGCTGACAAATCAGAGAAATTCGATGGGTCGGATTTCAATAGGTGGCAGTAGAAGATGTTATCTTACTACCTTGAAATTGCCAAGGTTTCTGACTGATGCTCTGGACCCTGTTGAGGACGAGAGAGATATGCAGAATGTTATTGTTGCTGATATATAACACCATTCAGATTTATCGTGTAGATATTATGTAATGAATTGCTTTGTTGATTCATTATATAATGTGTAGTTAAAAGAAACCGACTCGAGATTTGTGGAATCTCTGGATCGAGAATATAAAACATAATATGCAGGGACCAAGATATTTATCGTTGGCCGATTATTGGACTACAAGATGCTGGAATCCAAAACAGTGATCAGTCATTTTCAAGAACACCAAGTGATCTTGCATGATATTCATGCAAAGGCGTGATGTTGAATGAAACTTTTCAATTGGCAACCATCATTGAAAAATTGTCTCTGGCTTGGAAGATTTAAAAAAGTATCTGAAACATAAACGAAAAGAGATGAATATTGAAGAACTGGTTGATAGGCTTCATATTAAATAAAACAACAAAGTATCTGAGATAAGGTTTTTCAATCTTTCTATGGTTAAATTCAACATCTTTGAGCATAGACAGAGCTCGAAAGTAAAGAAATTGATTATGTCATATGGTATCAGTAACAAGTTGGGACCCAAGAAAAATGTATTCGAGAAAAAATTCCAATGAAAATGTTCAATTGTGGTTATCTGAGTCACAGAGCTCCTGAATGCAAGAAACCAAAAAAACAATAGATAAATAAATATGGTTGAGGTCATGTCTCAAAAGGTTTCTAATATGAAATCTATGTGATGTTATTTCTGAAGTGAACTTGGTGGGTTCAAACCTATAAGAATGGTATATTGATATAGGTGTTACTCACCATGTGCTCTGATAAGGAGATGTTGGCGAATCTTGATGAATTCGAGAATTGTGAAAAAGTGTACATGGGGAACTCTGCTACATCTTATATCAAGGGTCAAGCCAAAGTGATCTTGAAAATGACTTCTGGGGAAAATTGACTTCAACAATGTGTTGTGAATCATTATTTGAAAAAAAAATGATGAATGCATTGTTGTTGAGTTCTGGTTTACCAGAGAACATGTGAGGCGAAACTATTTTAACAGTTGATTACCTTTTAAATAAAGTGTCTAGAAAGAAATAAAATAAAAGTCCACATGAGTTATGGAAATGAAGAACACCATCAACTTGCGAGTGTGAGGGTGTCTTGCCAAAGTGACAATATCGGCTCCGAAGAAGGTAAAAATAGGACAAAAAATTGTTGATTGCATTTTCATTAGATATGTACAAAACAGTAGTGCTTATCGTTTTTTGATATTGAATATCAAATACATGATATCCACAAAAATACAATAATGGGATCAAAAAATGCCTCGTTTTATGAACGTGTTTCAATAAAAATGTAAAGAAGAATCAAGTTCCTCTAAAACATCATATGAGACAATGGAAAACGAACAAGAAATTCATAATGAGGTTGAACCCAAACATACTAAGAGAGCTAGGGTGGAAAAATCCTTTGGTCCGGATTTTTTTTACTTTCATGTTAGTAATCAAGGATTACCGTCAACATGAAAAACTTGAATACTTTGACAGTTATTCTCCGGTAACGAGAATAACATCAATTCGAGTGATACTTGCAATGACCACTTTGTGGAATCTTGAAGCACACCAAATAAATGTAAAAACAGTTTTTCTAAATGGAGATTTAGAAAAGAAAATTTACATGAAATAATCTGAAGGTTTTTCTGCGCATGGACATGAAAACAAGGTTTGTAAACTGGTGAAATCTTTGTAATGCTTAAAAAAAGCACCAAACCAATGGTGCAAGAAATTCGATAAAGTCGTGATAGACAGTGAATTTAAGATCAGTGAGTGCGATAAATGTGTATATGTTAAAGACACTGAAAATGCATATGTTATGTTATGTTATGTTTTTACGTAGATAACATGCTTATCATTAGGAGCAATGATAAGATGATTAAATCCACAAAAAAGTTGTTGAACTCAAGATTTGATATGAAAGACATGAGATTAGCTCATGCGATTCGTGGAATTAAAATCCACATAATCTCATAAGGACTTCTTCTAAGCCATTATGTTGACAAAATTCTTGAGAAATTCAACAAGAATGATTCTGCATTTGCTATAACTCCGATATATTTTAATCATTATCTATCGAAGAATCAAAGTGAAAGTGCGTCTTAATTAGAATACTCTCGGGTCATTGGAAGTTTGATGTACTTAATGAGTTGTACAAGATCAGACGTCGCCTGGTAGTGAGCAAATTGAGTATATTCACGAGTAATCCAGGAACTGAACATTGAAAAGCAATTGTGATATTTCTAAGGTACACTCGTGATTATGGAATGCAGTATATCATATATCATGCTGTAATTGGAGGATAAAGCGATGCGAACTGGATATCTGATATGAAATACTCAGAGTCTACTAATGGATTTCTATTCACACTAAGAGGTGCAAAAATTGCATGGAAATATTCTAACCAGACTTTAATAGTCAGATCTATTTGAATTTATAACCCTTGAAAAATGTGATGAAGATGATGAATGGTTAAATCTATTCTTAGAAGATATTCCTGGATGGGAAAAACATATGTTGACTATATGTATTTATTGTGATAGCCAATCTGCAATTGAAATAGTACAAACCAATATGTATAACGATAAGTCTAGACATATACATCGTAAACATAATATCATATGACAACTACTCTCAACTGGAATTATCTTTGCTGATTGTGTAAAGTCAAAGGATAATCTAGCGGATCCACTTACCAAAGGGTTAAACAGAGAGTTGGTTGTGCAACCATCTACAGGAATTAGACCGAAGCCTTAGAATAAATTGGTGCGCAGGAAAACCCAACATATGCTGATTGGAGATCACAAGAACCATGTTCAACGGGGCAACCTAATTGAACTAATTTGGTGAATCACTATGGGGGAGTTATCCATCATCCATTCCTAAGTTGAAACAGTGAATTTGGAGGATAATTATATGACTTGTGATGATTTTTATGTGTCAATAATTGAGCGGAACAATATTGATTATTCTTAATTTTGAATCAGCTATTTGAGAGAGAAGCGGAGTTGCTTCAAACGAATTGCATGGCTCAATTCTAGATCCTCTCGCAGAACCAGGTGTGTGTTCATTGCCATAAAGAACAAAATTGTGAGAATTGAACTATATCAGGGAGAATATTGTGTGAAGTATTTTTTAATTTACACAGAATGCATAACAGTTCAAGGACATCACGTCCAATGTCAGCTAGTAAATAAAAGTACTTTCATAAGGAAATGTTCAAAGGGTCACAATTACATATCATATGAAAGATTCAACTCTTGAACTTTTATCACGATAATTTCCATATATCTTTAAATTCTTATTCATATGGGAATTGTTGATTTTTTTTTTTTTATAGTGAATGAAAATTAAATAGCTCATATAGAGGGCTTTGAACCATATCTTTTTTGATTAAATGAGATGTATATATATATATATTAAGTTTCAAATGACATTTGGCTTTCTGAAATATCAAATAACTTTTACTTTTTTGAAATATTATATAACATTTGCTTTTCTGAAAAAACAAATGATTTTTGATTTTCTGAGAGGCCAAATAACATTTTCTGAAAAATTAAATCACATTTGTTTTTCTGGAATGTCAAAACATTTGACATTCTGAAATGTCAACCTTTTTCTTATATTTATTCATATCCTCCTCATTTTCAAAAAAAACTTGAAAAAACTTTATGTCTGAACTTTCTTCGCCTCTTGATTTCTATCATTGCAATTTCTTCTAAATCGTGATAAAATTCAAGTAATGTTCATCTCTCTCGTATCAAACTTTTTGCTGAGTTTTTGCAGATATCACCGTTGCATCCTTGTAAACAATCATCCACAATAAACCTCCGAGCACCATAGGAGGAGACGAATATATTTTAAGGAAACTGTAACATATTACATGTCTCAGTTTGATATCTTTTTCTTTTAATTTTATCTTTGCATGATCGGTATGCATTGATTCAATTATTATATGAAGTCTAATTTATTTTATTATTAATTGTAATTTACAATTGTAACATTGGTTCATCTATAATCAATATTTCGAATATTATGCTTAAAAGCTCTTGATTAATCATAGAAAGGTGTAACTAATTTAATAAAAATCCAATCGAATGAGTCAGGAGCCAAGAAGCTCAAGCTCAAGCTCAATCTTATGGCTCTGATCTACAGTCTACGTGTATCGCAGACATTTTCAAATATGAATATTGGAAGCAGGAGTAAATGAACAAAAATGGATAGGATTTGAATGAGTTTATTGTCAATTCCAGAACAAGACAGTGAAGTCCACTTCATTTGAAACGACATTTGCGCTTTCTACCAAGAACTTCCACCTCAACCGGCTAAATGTTATACCAAATACTTGCACCTTTTTAGTTTCGAAATATCTTATAAACAAAACAAACGAAAAGCGCAAATAGCTAGATACAAAAAGTCTTGGAACCCGACTAGATTCAATGCTATATACAATTTTAGAAACACTAGTCAAGTGCTAGTTTATAGATTATATACGTGACATCAATTCATCTTATCATAAAGTTCAAGTTGGGCTCAGTGTCTAAAGATATCCACATTCTGCATACTGGCACGATGTTTTCAGGTAGAAATCAGCAAAAATGCAATACTTTATAGTCGTTCCTGTCGATGGGAAGGCCATGAAACGTGCTCTGGAGGCAATGGAACAGGGGCAGGATTTGCAATGAACTTTGGAACACTGTCACCGGGCATCACAACAGAAATAACTTTGGGTTGGATAGATATCTGAAATCCCAACAAAATTTAGATGAGAGTTATAAAAGAGAAATGAATGGTTTTAATTTGGTGCTTAGAAGCAGCACCTTCGGGCAAAAACCATCCACGCTGTATCCCTTGGTGATACTTCCTCTACATCATATGTAAATTTCCCTCCCCATTATAACACCACCTTAAAATAAGGACTGATCAAACCAAAAGCGGACCAGTCAGCCCTGATTATTGAGCTTAATTGCAGATGCATGTTACCTAAAGCCTAAATCTCAGCTGAAGTCATAATCCCAGGACATAAAACTTTGCATCCTTGCGCATGTTGTCCAACGTAAAGACAAGGCAGTTCCTTTCAAGGCATCATATCTTACTAAACTCACATGTAAACACTCGTGGGAACATACATAGTTGTTGAAGCTATTCAAGGGCTTCTTTGTATGATATGATAAAGGTGAATGGAAGGAAATAGCTGAACGGAGAAACAATGAAATTCCCAGGATATGGACCAATTACATCAATCATAAACAGCGATGATGGGCACTGGGCCAAGAGCAGATTATATACATCGTCGAGACTGATCCCCAGAACAAAGAACCATAGTCAGGCTGATCGATCATAGCTTCAGGTATACTGTATCAATCCTACCTCTGAACATTTAGCATGTTCGCATTGAGACGATGCAACAACAAATGTAGTACAAGACTTGAAATGGAAATCTAGACCAATCGACCAGCAAAACAATTTCATGGAAAGGCTGTTTCTGTGTATGTTTTGCAGAGCTCTGATATTACCAAGACTTTTTCTAAAACCAGATCTCACCAATCCTAAAGTTGCCTAAATTTTCCATATTTACTTAAAGTTTACTCTTATCTAATTTTGTTCTAGGCAATAGCTTACCAAATACCGATCAACAACCAGGTTTAAAGGGGAAAAAAGGGCATATTATTCCCGAATTCCACTAGATAGAGCTATAGCAAAACTACGCCAATCAGAACCTACACATTTCAGGATATTCGCACGCGCACTTGGTTTTCGAAAATTCTGGGCCTCATGGGACCTATAGAGTCTGGAAACAAATTCCTCAAAAACAATAGCACTGCATGTGTTATATATATCATAGTGTCCTTGTGGGTCCGAACAAAGACCACTCAAAGGAAATATACAAGTTGCTTCACTCAACTCTGATTTCAATATAATTTATTTGGATTTTTTCCCCTCCACACTTCAGTCAATGAAAAAGAGAATGCAGGTTGGGAAACAGAAAAAACGTGAAGAAAAACTAACTTTAAAAAAGAAGCAATGTTGTCAAATAGATAACGTAGGAAAAGGGAAGAAAAAGGAAACTAGAAACGACTTTCTGTAGTAATAGCAATCATCACCAGACAATTGCCACAATTTGTCATCGGAAGTGTCAAACATACCGAGCTAATCACCAATATGGCAAAAACAGAGTGAAACGAATAAGAAACTTACTTTAGGAGAATTAGAGCGGACCTTAGAATTTAAGCCTCGGACATGACTTTGCGCCTCAACGTCGGAAAGTCCCCGGCGGCCACCACTGGGTGGCGAGTCCTCTGGTGAGGTCGTTCTAATAAACTTTTCAAATATGGCCATCACAATAAACATGGAAATGAGAATAGCCGTGGCAACAAACCCAAAAGAAACTGCATTCACAGAATTATCAAAATGCGTCAGATGCTCATCTCTCTGCAAGTACAACGGCGCACCACTAGGCGCCAGCGGCAGCTGCCATTCCCCGAAACCCTCTCCTTCACTTCCCATATAGGAACGTAAACTCCGCTTCAAGTATTTCGCCTCGCACAAGAGTTAAGCTTCAGCACATTCAACACAGAGTAATTCCCAGCAAGATTCAAGCTTTACCATCTTAAAAATTAAAACAATGGATTTTTGTGGGCAAAGCATACCCGAAAACACACTCTTTCAACAGACAATCGGGACAGTTTAAGAAGACGGGAGGAAGCTTTTCCAGGGGGCATGAACACGCATTCTATGAAAGCACGAGTCGTTTCAAATCGTGGTGATGCGCAAGATTCTTTGACTGGACAAAGACAGAGGGGAAGAGTAGCAACATGGGTGACTTAAATCTTTGGAAAGAGGCGGAGATTGGAAAAAAAAAGTGAAGCTTTGGGATTTGGAGCTTAGAGGTGAAATCGATTGCCTCAAGTCTTCAATGAAGGATTGGGAAACAGCGTACCTCTGATGCTGCCGCCGCCGCCGCGTTTTTTGACATCTGCCTAAGTTTTGCATTGCAACTCCCTAGCATTTATAATATAATTGAATAATAATAAATTTTCTATATTTATTTTTAATTTTTTAAAAAAAATCATTAAAGAGTTTAATTAATCAAGTCCTCAAGCTCGTACAAATTTTATTATGCTTATAAAATATTAAATAAAATTAATTTGTGAGCTATTTGAATTAACTTTATTGCTATAATACATGCTTTTTGCTTTACTGTAAATTTCTGGGTTTTAATTATTTCATAATGATTATTTTTTATTATTAGGAATTGTTGTAGACTCGAAGCATATCCAAAAATCTATTATTCACATTGAAATTCTTTTTTCTTTTAGAATAAATAATTTAGATTGTGTAATTAAAATATGTATCAAGTTCTTAAAAAGGTAAAGAGTGGGTTTCATGTGAGACCGTCTCACGGATCTTAATATGTGAGATTGGTCAACCCTACCCATATTCACCATAAAAAGTAATACTCTTAGCATAAAAAGTAATACTTTTTCATGGATGACCCAAATAAGATATCCGTCTCACAAATACGACCCGTGAGATCGTCTCACACAAGTTTTTGCCAAAAGTAAATACTAGTATTAAGGTTAATTATTTGTATAACAAGGTGGTTATAGTTTGGTTTTGTTTGATTTAGATAAGTAATACTTTTTCATGGATGACTCAAATAAGATATCCGTCTCATAAATACGACCCGTGAGATCGTCTCACACAAGTTTTTGCCAAAGGTAAATACTAGTATTAAGGTTAATTATTTGTATAACAAGGTGGTTATAGTTTGGTTTTGTTTGATTTAGATAATAAATACACAATATAATTTAAATATTAGGGTATCACTATCCATGTCATTTATAACATGGTAGATATACGTTAGAAAATAGACAAAATGATATTTTGAATTAGAGTTTTAATCATGTAAGTTAAGTTATATTTTGATTTTTTGTCGGAATATTGATGTGACCGGCGCAATAAATTTGGTCACTGATTTAAACGGATACTAAAACCGGTCTCAAACAATTAGCTACCAAATTGTTTTATACCAAGAAAATGGGTCTGTAGTCGGCATCAAGAAGTGTGGAATGAGTTCATGCAATTGAGATATTCTAATGCAAATAAAGTAGAGTCGATTGTCAATTACAAGTTAGCTCAAACGTTCTATAATTGCGCAACATAATTGGTGATGACATCATCAATTGCACATATTTTGTTCTAAACTTGATATAAACAATAAATTGTAAAACATCCCAATACACATAAATTTATTGAACTAAAAAAATTTGAAATTTTTGTTAGTGTTTTAATGATGATGGAAGATTGGTTATAGCTAAGTCTCGAATCTATTATTTTTGTAAGATCTAATGTTGTCGTTTTATCAAAAATTATAATTTGTGATAATGATAAAATTTAAATATTTTAAACAGTATAACACATTAAACGTCAATGTCAAATCAAATGTAAGCTATGAGTTATCAGTGGGGTTAGTTTTATTTTATTTTATTTTTTTGGATTGCCAAAAATAAAAGCAAATTAGGTTAAGTTGGTCGATTTGGAGACAAAAGAAAACAAAATTATGGATTTGATTTATCGAAGGAACCAGCGAACATTTGTGGCCCCAAAAAGCATGCAAAATCACATTCTTGAAAAATAAAAGCAAATTAGGTCAAATGTTTTTCAGTTTTTAACAAATTAAATGTTTGGAAATTGTGTTTAAAAGTTGATAAACACTTAAAATAAGTTCTTACAAACATTATCGTAGCTGCAAACTAATCGAATTCTATTTTTATTTATACTCAAACTCAAATTTTACTAATTTGAACTTTTTGATTTTATCCAATATTATCAAATAATTGATTTTACCATACTCATACGGACCTTTTCAAAAGTTAAAATTTTACTCATTCCCTCAAGTGGAAGTACAAATCTTAATGATGGATGAAGTTCATGAAGAGAAAGTTGATAGAAAAACAAATAATCAGATTTTAATAAATAAGGTGTTTACTGTGTTAACAATAGCAGAATACATTCCTTTTTTAAAATACGCTTTAGAAATTTTTTGAATATATTAATATTTTCAAAAGTAGATTCTTGAGTAATTTTCTCGAGAATATGTAACGTGTGAATTAATTGTATATATTTTTTAAAATAAAACTTTATCGAATTCGAATATATTTATGATTTATAATTCGAACTCAGCTTCATTGATTATATAAAATTCAAAACTAAATAAAATATTTAGTTTTATTTATTTAAAAAATAAAAATAAATAAATCGTTAATTTTGATTAAAATAATCAACATCCAGCCGACACATCAACTCCCCCAAAATTGCCGGACTTCTGCGGTTTCCACCCACAAACGAGACAATGTCTAGTAGGAATCGTTCCTCAATCAACGGCACAGATTCCTTTATAAGTTTTCTGAGCCGTAGATCAGATAATCAAATTACAGCGTACGAGTCAAAAAAATAGGCTGCCGCGAGAGTAGTGTAAAAAAAATGAAAAAAGAAAAAAAAAATGCTTGAGTGAGACAGGGAAAATAACTTTAATTTGTGACAAGGTCCCAAATATTAATTATTTTGCCTCTAAAAACCATGGATAAAAAGTGATAATGGAACACAAAATCAAAAGCAACTTCTCTTTTTTCCCCCACTTAAAAGAAAAAGGAAAAAATAAAGAAAAAGAAACATTTGACATAGCTATCTTCTAGGATTGTGATCATCGCCAATAAATTTCTAACCACTCTTAGGATGTTCTTGGATAGATCATTTAAACGAAGTGATTTGATTTGAGAATAAATTAGAAACTTGGCTTTGAAATGAGTAACAATCACGATGTCAATTGTAGGAGCAAATGTTTACCGTTTTATCAAACATGAGAACTTGTAGAGAGAGATTCTTGGATGCAATCATTGTCTTTACTGAATAGAGCAATCGAAACACGGTGTTTGAGTTATACGATTTAAAAGATTAATGTATTGTGTTTGAGCTGTAGTACGATGTAAAATATTAAAGTGTACTGTTACCACCAGATATTTTTTTTTCATAAACATCAAGTGTTCAGTTCTACTGAAGTCGTAAACCGATCAACACATAGCATAATAAATAATAAATTATTAAAGCGCAACCATAATTTCAAATATTTCCATTCAAGCACAGGAATTTCAAATCTTTCTATTCAAGCGCAACCATAAATTAAATCATTGTTGTTCGTTAAGTCACAAAAAGCGTATTAAGTTAATACAGTTTGTGTATTCCTGGCCTCAATAAACTATTTTCACAAAACACTGCCATTGCAGAACCTCTAATTACTTCTGCTCAGAGATTTGGTAGGTTCGGGTAATATCTTGTATTTCAAAACCAAGTTCGAATGTAGTTTGCTCATTTTGAACAATAAAATTGGGTCTGTTGGAAATTTCGTGTGGTTGCAGATTTATGGCAAGAAAGAGTGCAGGTGCTCATTGTGGCAGATGAAAGCAGTAATGAAGCAGATTCATTATGATGCTTAGAGTTACATGCAATTAAACCGCCAAAGCTCAGTTTTAGACAACAGGAAAGGAAGAAGCCATCAATCTTGTGGGTCAACTAATTCATAACAAACAATTTGAAAGACTTACAGTGCATGCATCCCTTTGTCATCTAAGTAAGGAGCTCAATTTATCGTAGTTAAAGTCCCGAACGACGAAGGACCCTTCTTCAGCAACACCCAAGCACGCACCAACGACCACATCGAGGACGAAATGCCGGCCAAGAAGAACTCTAGAAGCCGATGTGATTCCAGCCCATAACCCCACAATCACAACGAAATACTTCACAAACTCGGTCTCGGCGTCGATTTTCAAAAGGGCAACAAAAACTTGCCTCACGTGATCGGAATAAAAATAAAATAACGTGGCGATGAATGAGACTCGGGAGGAGTGGCCACTGAGAAAAGACCAATGGTCAACTGCAAAAGAAAGGAAAATGTTCTCGTTGTAAACAGGGCGGGGGCCCTGGATCAGGTGCTTGAGGAGGCCAATTAAGAGAAGGTCTAACAAGGATCCGAGTAAAAGGTTTGATAGAAGAAGATTGGCGGTGGTGGTGGTGGTTGTGAGGAGGAGAGAAAGAATGACGGGTAATAAGAGACGGCCGTCGCCGGATATTTATAGGGATTTGAGGAGTGGGAAGGGGATGATTGGATGGAAGGTGTAACTGTGGGGGGATGCGGTGGCATCGAGGTCGAGCCGAAGGCGAAGGAGGGTTCGCGTGGAGGTGCCGGCGGTGGCTTCGATGTTGTCATACTCCACATGCCGTTAGGTTCAATAACCCGATAAAATTTGGAGGGATCTAAATATCTAACGAGAAGAAGAGGCATTTGGATCGGATGCGAGTAGCTGTTCACTGTTGGCATTAATTTTATATTGTTTTCGTCTTGTAAACTTTTTTTTTCCTTTTTTTTTTTTACGAACATCTTGTAACCCATTTGAAATCCACATTGAAAACTTGATTTGGGCAGCTGAGCTCTTTGAAGCTAGCAAACCGGATCGTCAGCCCAATGGCAGGACAGACCTAGACAGATTTTAGTTATATTAGGCAGGTCAAGGTGGGATGACCTGCCGACCCACCATTTGGTGGGACAAGATGAGTTAAAAGAAATTGTCAACCCAACACACCTATTTAGTGGGATGGACTTGTCCATTTTGACAGCTCTAATTCTATGTTCAGGAAACACACAACAATTTACGTTAAACACGAACTACATTAATTATCAGAAAGCATCTAGTGTAACTGTGTAAGAGTTCAACTCTAAGTATCCAATAATCCACATTTACATAATCTTATGAGAGTCTATACAATAACCTTAAAAAAAAATAAAAAATCAAATGCTCCTAACACCAGCACATGATTTTATAAGTAGAGGAGTACGTAAATTCCCTTCGAATCATCTCACCTGCTTCCGACCATTTGGAGCTTTCATATATTTTCCGCACCACCAGGTGGGGAAACCTGAATTGTTCAGACAGCAGGATCTTCGAGCATAGCTGTAGAAAAATCATTGATTCGAGGATAAGAAACTTTCTCGTCTAGCTGGTTTTGCACCCATGTCAGTATTTTCAATAAGCTTGGAAGCTTAGGATCTGTTAAAATCAAAAGGATAACAGAATTAATTCCCCTCACTTTTCCTTATAATGCAGCAGCTTCGTGGCAAATGAGACAATTTTAACATTTTTTTTGTAACAATACCAAATGAAAACAATCTCAATAGTTATTCGTAGAATCATAGAAATATGAAATGTCAACAATGATAACAATGCAGAATTAAAGATCAAGAACACGCTCCATGAACACCCGAGCAAAAGGGTTTGGAGCATGGGAGTGGTTAATACCAACATGGGGAAGTTGAACTAGTTAAATTGCTGTAAAAATATTGAAAGACGTAAACTCACAAATAACTTAAATTATTGAAATTCTTGAGATGGGTGTCTGGTGCTGTTCTTTTAGAGTGAATGTAATATGGTAACGACTAAATTAATCCTCCGTTGGGAAAATTTTAGAAATACACTAGTCTTGCAGTCGCTGTACTCCAAAAATGGTGAATGGGTTTAGGGAATGATACATGCTTTGAAAAATGGAGATATTTTTCTCCACACATTGTCGGAAAAAAATAGAGACGAGGATTTTCATCTCCAAAAAAATACCAGGGCAAAAAGTTACCTAGTTTTCAGGATGCATCATCATGCACTTTTTATAACCGCTTAATAAAAATTAAAGAAAGGTAACATCATTAAAATTATTCCGAGAAAACTATTTTTTAAAAAAAACAAAAGGTCATCAGAGAGAAAAAAAAATGGCCATGCTTCAGTCTGTCCCAGCACCACTCTTTTGGCGAAACCATGGTTCTACAATTCACTAGGCGCTAGTCGGGCGTCAGACTAGTGCCTAGAGCCTAGGCCGCCTAGGCGAGGACTAGGCGTCAGTAGGCGGATTCCACGATATCAAGAGACTTGTAATGGTTCTTATACTAAATTTCAGCCTAAACTTTGTTAAAATCCAATTGACACCTGGTTCATTCCTCCTGCTTAAGGCGGATCATAATAATAGGCAATGCAAAAGAAATCAAAATAAAGAAAAAAATGAGTGTAATGCACATGGGCTATCCCGATTGGGCTTAAGTCCCCTCACGGTTATCCCTGGAAAGGCAAAAGCTCCAGTGCCTGGGCTAGATAAGTTCTATGAGTAATGGGTAACCGGGAAAGGCAAAAGCTCCAGTGCCTGGGCTAGATAAGTTCTATGAGTAATGGGTAATGGGATAACCGTGAGGGGACTTAAGCCCAATCGGGATAGCCCATGTGCATTACAATGAGGGTCTGGTTCGATTTTCTTATGTGTGTAGAAGTAAACAGACAATGAAGATGAGAGTGACATGTTAGGACAAGCGCAAGCCAACAAATCGTGGTTTTAATTGAGCTTTCAATTACAAAAAATTAAAAGCACGAGTCTATAATTCTTTCTTATGTCATGTTCTAGTTTAATTCGGCTTTCAAAAATTAAAAGCAAAAAAAAATTTCCCAAAAAAACTTTAAATGCCTAGGCCCGCCTTGAACCGCCTAGACCCGCCTAAGAGCGCCCTTGCCGCGTAAGCTGGCCGCCTAGAACCTTTTCGGTGCGGTCAAGTGGCGCCTAGGCGGCCGCCTAGCCCTAGTTTTAGAACACCGCGAAACAAACAAAAATATTAAATGGGCTCATTAGATCACCACGTGAAATAATCATCTCCCTTTACCTAGAGTCGTCAGTTCCTACAACGTAAAAAACGGCAAGGATTTACAATATTGAGCAGAGGTCACCAAGATCTCAAAACTTCATAAATTTGATGATATGTGTCAGACTGACCTTTTTCATGGCTTTGGCTGGTAAGGATGGCTGCATTCACTTCACTAGCAGTCTTAAGACGCTGTGATATATCTAACAGGTCACCCACGGGGCAGTTGTTGACATCTTCAAAAGCAAGCAACGCAACAGTTCTCTCCAACTCTTCTAGAAAGACTCTCTGAATCAATAAACAGCAGTTCTTAATGAGAATCAGTTTTTTTTTTTTTTAAAGGAACATTCTTTAAATATTTTTTTTCAAAAAAGGACCATTCTAACACTACAGCAAAATGTTTGGGAAAACATGACTGCAGGCACGCAGATTAAAATACACCTAGACAGAATCCTTAAAAAGTGCTGAAACTCTTTAGATCTACATCAAAACAAACAAATCATAAAAAGTACATTTTCCTCTCCTCTTGGAGCAAGTTCCTCTTGAGCAAACTCCAAAGCCTCTTCCACCTTTCCATTACGGATCAATTCTATCAACCGTTGCTGTTGGAGATGGAAAAACAGTTGGGGATTTGTGTCCAATATCTGCTTTCAAAAACATCTAAATTTATACTTGCACTATTAAAACCCGAAAAACAAGCTGTCAAATCAAGTTAGTGCAGCTAGTGTAATTGTATTTGATAAAATTTCAAGAGTAGACTGCATCAGAACTCCAGGTAGCGAACATGTCAACTTACCTTAATCATGAATTGCCAGATAAACTATCAGATTCCTCGTATATAATTGTGAAATTAAAACAAACAACTACGAACAAGGCATGAAGAAAATGATTGCATCGGATCCCAGGGAAGATCTTTACAACTGTCAAATATTATCATGTAGTTCACTGATTATGCGACCAAAAATACCAAAAAATATTAAAATCAAAATCTTGATCACGTAGCGTGGAAATTAACCGACCAAACAATTCCAAGTTGTTCTAGATTGTCAAAATTAAACAAATTTAATTCTCATGAAAACATCCAGAAGAAACCAAATAAAGATCAAACACACCTCGGGGTTCAAATCGTTAACTTTCTCAATAGCATCCTCCACATTACCACTTTGCACTGCCTTCTTCACTGCCATGCGGTCAGTGATGGTTGCAAGATCGATTTCTGCTGTATATTTCAATAAGGCGAATCAAATATATTTTTAGAAAACATGACTGCCACAAAATATGAAAAGATTTGCACAAAAAATTGTCACTTAAAAAAAATTGATAAAAGGATACGTTCAGTCCCAGATTCCATTCGGAATTTTTCAGCAGCCTCCACATAACCCTCGGTCACCAGAAAGTTCATCACCAATTTGTTCATATCCTCTTTTCTAACCTTGACATCACTGAGCCTCTTCTCCCATTCATCCCTAGTTATAACTTTCTTTGATGTAGTCTGCAAACATTAACCAATCTACCAAGTAAATACATTTAAAATAATCAAAATACCCAACAGAAAACAGGCATTTATCAGTGGTAAGATTAATAATTAATTAACCATGCGATTAGAAAAATATAAACCCTAAACCCAAAGGAAGAAAGATGAATTCCTCTAATCTTTCCGACTATGAACCCGTAAAGACGTATGCAACAAAGCATTATTCCGTACAACAAAAATTATTCATCATCAAGAATTTCATAATATCCAACGCCATAATCAATAAGCATTTCCAAATCAAATCAGACAAAGAATAAAAGTAAACAACAGAAAAAATAAATCTTGGCACACATATAGATCCGGATGATGGGTCGTAAACATAACTGCAAAAGTAAGTAAATACTACAAATCCATGATAAAATCTGCTCATAGTTGGAATACATTCGGGTTCAATAACGTGAAACAACATCATTATTCTTCGTTTTCAACTGGGTTTTGGCCACGGCGGAGGAGTCGTGGGATTTACCATGGCTTGGATATCAGCGAGTTGCTCAACAACGATCCAGAACAATGACATCAGCTTTTGCCTTCATAACCCCATCTAAAGATGTTAATCTTACCCTCCTTGATTTACCTTCCAGTAATCTAACTGGTTTACAACGGTGGATAGCGGACAGTTCTTGTATTTACCCAGTTAATTTGCTTAGTACGTCAACCATTTCCCTTTGTTTTATTTTGCAATATAAATAGTTGTAGGAATGTTATCGGATCAGATTGAACCGGTTTCGGATTATTATAAAGTAAAAGGGCCAAACCAATCCAATAGCATACTGGATTAAATTGGGATTCAAACCAAAAGCTTTTCAAAACGAAACGGGTTTCACCGGATTTGATAGAATTTGACTGGATTAGAAAAGTATAGGAGCTGGTTAAGATCGGATTGAAATCAAATATTTTTTTTTTATCTTCAATCCATATGCACCTGAATTTTTCATTTATCAAGCAACGTATTAGAAAATTAAATATATATTTTTTTGGTTATAGGTATGACTACAAGTGACAATTATTAAACAACAAAGTACCAAAATTCTTTTTTAAAAACCGGTTCTGGACCTGATTGTAGCGGACCAGATTGGTTTCGAATCAAGTTTTTTAAAAACTACTCCAATCCAATTAGAATATCAGATTTGCTTTAACCCTAAACCACATTAACTGGTTTGGAATTGAACCGGGTTATGCCGAACCGATTCCAGATCGATATGTTCCGATCCGTTAACCATGACTAAATAATTTATTTAATTGAAATTACTGTTGAAAATTAATATTTAAAATGTGTATGTTGAATATTTGAATGTTGAAAATAAGATTTGTAAATATTGAAAATTAGTGTGTGATGATGTAGGTAATGATGATTTTATTTTTGGATTATTTGTAAAGATTTTTTATAAATAGATCTCTCATTTTTGAATAAAATCACAATTGAGTTGAGAGAAAAATATTATAAAGTGTGTTGTTTGGTAAATTTTGAGAGTTTGAGATTTTTACTTTTTACCGTAAATTTTTACTTTTTCACAACATGTTATCAGTACGAAGCTCTAAAAGTCCTCCATATTTTTCCAAGCTCCAAAACAGAAAAAAAAGTAACAAAAGTAATAATATTTACTTTATTGTTTATTTATTTATTGTGTATATACTTAATATATAATATAATGTTATAATAAAATAAATTTTTCAAAAAACTTGTTATAAATTCTAGGAGGATGTTAAGACGATATCCCACACTCCCGNGAGTTTGAGATTTTTACTTTTTACCGTAAATTTTTACTTTTTCACAACATGTTATCAGTACGAAGCTCTAAAAGTCCTCCATATTTTTCCAAGCTCCAAAACAGAAAAAAAAGTAACAAAAGTAATAATATTTACTTTATTGTTTATTTATTTATTGTGTATATACTTAATATATAATATAATGTTATAATAAAATAAATTTTTCAAAAAACTTGTTATAAATTCTAGGAGGATGTTAAGACGATATCCCACACTCCCGGTAATGGATACGACAAGTATAAAAGCCTATAAGATTTTTAAACAAAATATCTTATGACACTTCATTATAATATTGTGATATAATATACATAATTATTTAAAACATTACTAATATTATATACACCATATTATTATCATAAAATTATACAAATACATATATTTATTTTCTTGTACACCAACGGTCATAAACGGTAACAAAACGGATAGTTTTTGCCCTATAAATATGATCTCACAAACATATTCGATCACTCCAACTTTCTCTTCTTCTCTAAAATTATTCTTCATCAAATTTTTGAAGAAAAAAGGAAGATGGCTTTCACAAAGTTATTTTTAATTATTTTGGTTATAATACTCACGAATCTTGTACTTATCGGAGAATATCCTCCTCATGTGTTTTCTTTATTTTTACGAATGCTTGTATTTGTTGTTTATCCATTACTTTGTATTGCAATATTCATTAACTAATAAAATGCATCATAATTTGTTTAGTACCACCATGTCAAACTTGACAAAGCTCGAATTTGTTGCACTTGACATTACAGGGAAAAATTATATGCCATGGACTCTCGATGTAGAAATGCATCTTGAATCATTGGGTCTAAGTGAGACCATTAAAGAAAATAGTATATCTTCATCACAAGAAAAATCAAAAGCTATAATATTTTTGCGTCGACATCTCGATGAAGGTTTAAAATGTGAATATCTCATCGAAAAAAATCACATGGCTCTGTGGAAAGGATTGAAAGAAAGATTTGAACATATAAGGGAAGTTATACTTCCGACCGCTCGTGATGAATGGAATATGTTAAGATTCCAAGATTTTAAGAAAGTCAGTGATTACAATTCAGCGATGTATCGAATAATCTCGCAGCTAAAATTTTGTGGACATGAGGTCACATAATCGGAAATGCTTGAAAAAACATTTTCCACGTTTCACGCATCAAATATAACTTTCCAGCAACAATATAGAGTGCGTGAATTTGCGAGATATTCTGAGCTCATCGCCTGTCTTCTTGTGGCAAAAAAAAACAACGAGCTACTAATGAGAAATCATCAGTCCCGACCCACTGGATCATTAGCATTTCCAGAAGTAAATGTTGTAAGTAAAAATGAACTTAAACCTGGAAACCAAAATCAAATTCAAAGACAAGGTTTTGGTCGAGGTCGAGGTCGAGGTCGAGGACGTGGACGTGGTCGTGGACGCGGTCGTGGACGCGGTCGTGGTTTTGAAAATAATCGAGATAGTTATTTCTATAATTCATCTCAAAAGAGCGTCCCAAACCACTCACCGAAAAGACATCAAGAGAATATGAGTGTTAATGAGAATCACTCAAAAAGATTCGAAAGTTCTTGTTTCAGATGTGGTACTCCAGGACATTGGTCCCGTATTTGTCGAGCCCCTGAGCACCTTTGTAAACTTTATAAAGAATCAATAAAGGGAAAAGAAAAGGAGACCAACTTTACTGAACACAGTGAACCTTTAAGTGGTTCAACTCATTTTGATGCTGGAGATTTTCTGATTGATTTCTCAGATAATGATCAATTTGCTGGTGGAATAAATATGTAAAATATTTTATTTTTTCATGTACTCGTATGATAATGTTTTATAGTGTGTTATATTGTATTGTATTTTATTGTCAGTAATTTTATTTCATTGCATATTTTTTTTAAGTTCAAATATGAAAAATGCTATGAACCAAGCTGAAGTTTGCATACCTGATAGTGGTACAACGCACATTATCCTCCGAAATAAAAGATATTTCTTGAAACTAAAACCAACAAAAACAATGGTGAATACAATATCAAGTCCTGTAAACTTGATTAAAAGATGTGGTAAAGCACAATTTTTGTTACCTAATGGTACAAAATTTTTGATCAATGATGCTTTGTATTCACCACAATCGAAAAAAAATTTGTTGAGTTTTAATGATATATATTTCCATGGGTATGATACTCAAACAATGAATGAAGGGAATGAGAAATATATGTGTCTTACCACATATAAATCAGGAAAGAAATATGTGATTGAAAAACTACCAATGCTCCCTACTGGATTGCATTATACACATATAAGTCCCATTGAATCAAACATGGTAGTTGATAATTCTTCAATATTAACCAATTGGCATGATCGATTAGGACATCCTGGTTCAACAATGATGCGAAGAATTATAGAAAATACACATGGTCATCCGTTGAAAGACCAGAAGATCTTTCAGAATAATAAGTTTCAATGTAAAGCATGTTCTCTTGGAAAACTTATTATAAGACCATCACCAGCCAAAATCCAAACTGAATCACCAATGTTTCTTGAACGTATTCAGGGTGATATTTGTGGACCAATCCATCCACCATGTGGACCATTCAGATACTTTATGGTATTGATTGATGCCTCCAGCAGATGGTCACATGTATGTTTATTGTCAACTCGAAATGTTGCATTTGCAAGATTACTTGCTCAAATAATAAAATTGAGGAATCAATTTCCCGATTATACAATCAAGAAAATTAGACTTGATAATGCTGGTGAATTTACTTCCCAGACTTTCAATGATTATTGTATGTCTATGGGAATCATTGTTGAGCATCCTGTTGCTCATGTACATACTCAAAATGGATTGGCTGAATCATTGATTAAACGTCTGCAAATGATTGCTAGACCAATGATTATGAAAACAAAGCTCCCTATTTCTATATGGGGACATGCAATTTTACATGCTGCTTCATTAATTCGCATCAGACCAAGTGCATATCATAAATACTCCCCATTGCAGCTTGCATTTGGTAAAGAACCAGACATTTCTCATCTGAGAATTTTTGGATGTATGGTGTATGTGCCTATTGCACCACCTCAACGAAAGAAAATGGGACCTCAAAGAAAGATTGGAATTTATATTGGTTATGATAGTCCATCGATCATTCGATATCTTGAACCACAGACAGGCGACGTGTTCACAGCACGTTTTGCTGATTGTCATTTTAATGAGGAAATCTTCCCAATGTTAGGGGGAGAACAGAAACATACCGAAAAAGAAATTACATGGTATGTATCATCATTGTTACATCTGGATCCAAGAACAAAACAATGTGAAAAAGATGTACAGCAAATTGTGCACTTGCAAAGAATAGCAAATCAAATACCAGATGCATTTGCAGACACAAAAGGGGTAACTAAATCATATATACATGCTGCAAATGCCCCTGCTCGAATTGAAATTCCGAAGAAACAAATTGAAGATAGTCATGATGTCATTAAACGCCTGAAGCGTGGAAGGCCAGTTGGTTCCAAGGATAAAAATCCTCGAAAAAGAAAATTCATAGAGAAACACAATGATCACAAAATAGAGAATGATGTTCCTGAAGAAACACATGATGATCACAAAATAGAGAATGTTGTTCCTGAAGAAACACATGATGATGAAAATGTTCTGTCAGAACCACAAACTGACGAGAATCATGAAATCTCTATTAATTATATTAATACTGGAAAAATATGGAACCGAAAAGATATAGAAGAAATTGATGATATATTTTCTTATAATGTGGCAATCGATATCATAAATGATAATGAAGATCATGAACCAAAATCTTTTGGTGAATGTAAAAATCGGCAGGATTGGATAAAATGGAAAGATGTCATCCAGGTTGAATTGGATTCGCTAAATAAACGTAATGTTTTTGGACCTATAGTCCTTACACCTGAGGTGTAAAATCTGTTGGATACAAATGGATTTTTATTCGAAAGCGAAATGAGAAAAATGAAATAGTAATATATAAAGCTCGACTTGTTGCACAAGGTTTTTCTCAAAGGCCTGGAATTGATTATGAAGAAACGTATTCTCCCGTGATGGATGCAATTACGTTTCGGTATTTGATTAGCTTGGCAGTATCTGAAAATTTAGAAATGCGTCTTATGGATGTTGTTACAGCTTACTTATATGGATCACTTGATAGTAATATATATATGAAAATCCCTGAAGGATTTAAGATTCTTGAAGCACAAAGTTCAAAACCCAGATAAAGTTATTCTGTGAAATTACNTGCTGTATATGTTGATGATTTAAACATCATTGGAACAAATAAGGAAATTCAAGAAGTTGTGTCATACTTGAAAGAAGAATTTGAAATGAAGGATCTTGGAAAAACCAAGTATTGTCTGGGTTTACAAATTGAACAAAAAGAATGTGGAATATTTGTTCACCAGACAAATTATACAGAAAAGATCCTTAAACGTTTTAATATGGACAAATCAAATCCTTTAAGTACTCCAATGGTTGTTAGATCATTAAACATAGAAAAGGATCCATTCCGTCCATGTGAAGATGATGAAGATATTCTTGGTCCAGAAGTACCATATCTAAGTGCTATCGGTGCCCTTATGTATCTTACAAATTGTACAAGGCCTGATATATCTTTTGCCGTAAATTTATTGGCAAGATTTAGCACATATCCAACAAAGAGACATTGGAACGGAATTAAACATATATTCCGTTATCTACGAGGAACGACAGACTTGGGACTTTTGTATTCAAAAGATGCTAATCCAAGTATAATTGGTTATGCCGATGCTGGATACTTATCTGATCCACACAAAGCACGTTCTCAAACTGGATATGTATTTACTCGTGGAGGCACTGCAATTTCTTGGCGTTCACAGAAACAAACACTTGTAACAACTTCATCAAATCATGCCGAGATTATTGCACTACATGAAGCAAGCCGTGAATGTGTGTGGTTAAAATCAATGACTCAACATATCCAAATCTCATGCGGATTATCATTCGACGAGAAGCCTGTGATACTATATGAAGATAATGCTGCATGTGTTGCTCAAATGAAAGAAGGATACATAAAAAGCGACAGAACTAAACATATTCCTCCTAAGTTCTTCGCATTCACCAAGGAGCTTGAGAAGAATAAATGTATTGATGTTCGTCACATTCAATCAAGTGAAAACTCATCAGATCTCTTCACAAAGGCACTTCCTACGACAATATTCAGAAAGCACATATATAATATTGGGATGCGCAATATACGAAATTTGTGAAGAATTGTTGGTATCAACATGAGGGGGAGTTTACGTGACTGCACTCTTTTTCCCTTACTATGGTTTTTATCCCAATGAGTTTTTCCTAGTAAGGTTTTTAATGAGGCAGTACAAAAACACGTAATGAAGACATCATCGTATCATGATCATCATCACAAGGGGGAGTGTTGAAAATTAATATTTAAAATGTGTATGTTGAATATTCGAATGTTGAAAATAAGAGTTGTAAATATTGAAAATTAGTGTGTAATGATGTAGGTAATGATGATTTTATTTTTGGATTATTTGTAAAGATTTTCTATAAATAGATCTCTCATTTGTGAAGAAAATCACAATTGAATTGAGAGAAAAATATTATAAAGTGTGTTGTTTGGTAAATTTTGAGAGTTTGAGATTTTTATTTTTTACCGTAAATTTTTACTTTTTCACAACAATTACAACCGTTGCTAAAATGGTTTTATTTATTCTCATATGGAGACTTGCTTTTAAATCTCCAACATCGTAGTTAAATGTGTTATCAGTCTCTGTCAGAACGAAAGTTTCTCTGCAATCTCTGATTCAGACAAAAAATGTTTCCGCACTCCCTGACCCACAATTATTTTTTTGGATAAAATTTTGTACAAAACATTGAAAATCTGAAACATGTATGTGATATTGTAGAACAAATTGTTTTAGATATGATGAAAAAGATAAAATTTTGAGTATAAAATTGGAATAACTATATTAAGATCAGTATTTTCTATACTTGTCTGTATGTTCAAATATCATATATTAGTACATGATCTGAAAGAGTTTTATACTGAAATATCATATATTAGTACAATTCTAATGTGTTGTATCAATTTTCATCCGAAAAAACATTTGTCATTAATACCAAAATTTGTTATATATGTTTGTGTATTCAAAAATCATATATTAGTGTCAGATATGAAACATTTAATATTCAAATGTCATATATCATTATCATATTTTCAATGTTTTGTACCGAATTTTCATCCGAAAAAATGTGTCATTAATCCTAAAATTTGTTATACATGTTTGGTACTCAGAAATCATATATTAGTATAATATTTGAAACATTTAGTAATCAAATATCATATATTAATAGTCTTTTTTTAAGGTTTTGTATCAAATTTTCATTCGAAAAAGACGTGTAATTAATATAAAAAAAGTACACAAAAATCATATATTAGTGTCAAATCTAAAATATTAACTTTTAAAATATCATACATTTGTTCCAGATTTTAATATTTTGTATCGAATTTCATTCGAAAAAACACAAGTAGGCACAGAGAATGCAAACATTTTTTGTTTTATTCAGAAACTGCAGAACGAGAATCGATCTGATAAGAACTGAAAACACATTTAACTATTGTGATGAAAATTTATTGATAATTTGCTCAAGTATCTATCTATATACAAATCAGAAAATATATGATGAAATGAAAAATGTAACATCAATTAAATGCATATTAGAAGAGGAGTGATCTCGTTTGAAGGACGAATAAGACATGAGGGGAGGCCCAAACCTCAAAAAAACTTAAGAAAAATGGTAAAACTTCGTTTGAGGGGAGAATTATTAAAAATCCAACCAATGTTTCTCGTTAGAAGTTAATAAGATGAAATGATATTTTTACAGGTATGAAATATTTTGGGTAAAGTCCAAAAACAAATTTACAAAAATTTATACATAAAATAGATATAACATACCATTATAGATATACGTGTTTTTCATTGACACAATATCGAAGAAAATGATTAATAGCCAAACTAAATTGCCAAAGCAAAATTTGATGGGAACTTGGACTTAAACCTACTGCTACAAGGTTCATTTGGTTTCGATTGATTTTCTCGTCACTCACACAGAATCGATTGAGTGAAGTCTCAAGTTCAACCATATAGCTACTATTTAATGTCATTTGTCATGAATATCCGATGAAATTTAGTTATTTTCACCACATTCCGAAATCAAATAGAGCTCAAATTGTACATATAAGGTGGGATCGAGTCTCACAAGTAGAAAACATAAGTTATCACACACACAAGTTACAGTACTGGTACTGCAAAGTCCTTCCCCAACAACATTAACCCAAATACAGCATGGTAATTAGACATGGCCTTTGAGGAAGTTGATGATAAGGTCGTTCACTTCATCAGGAGATTGCTCTTGAACAAAATGAGTTCCTTCGGGCAAGTACACTATTTCCAGGTTCGGAACAAACGTTTTCACCGTTCCGCTCTTTATGTAGTCACTTATTCCTGGAAATTTGAAGACATAGTCCTTCTCGCCCATTATCAGCAGAGCTGGGACATCAACTTTCGGGTCTGGTATATCAAGCTCCAAATCGAATGACCTACAGCAGCATGTACAATCATGAGCCATCACAGAAACTGAATCAGATCAATATACTGTCTTAATCCTGTAATTGTCTATGTATCAATCCCGTTACATTTGTTCCGTTCCCATCAAACAAAAAGAGTCAGAGTGGATGACACATGGTCAAACCGAAGCATTTTCTGATTTCCATTGTGTAGTTATAGAAAAGGTCACGCTCTCAAGTCAGCAAGCTACTTATACATGAGAGTTGTCACAAAGTTCAATGAGTGCATCCTGAAATTCGTTTGTTTAAACCACCACCAAGTTAAGTTTTCTATCGTACACAATCTCAGCTCCTCACCCAATACCCAAATTTGGCCAACTTCACTTTATGCATCCCATGCAGAGAGGTAGAACATGAAGTCTAATGAAGACTCGTCCACGACTCTTACCCAGCTCCACATAGATAGCATCGAAAGGTAGTCTCTAATGCCAAATGTCGCAACCTCGTGCCACAGGACATCATGTGAGGTTGCCTAATTCAGCTATATTACGACTACCCAAGTTGGATGTCTGATAAAACACATAAGTTTCTCACTCTAAGCTCATAACCACTTATAGTTTATATTTCACATTGCACATCCACAATTAAGGTACCACAAGTCTTACAAGGCACAAACATATATTCTCAACACCTGTGTTAACATTAGAAAATTTGCCTGCATAATAATAGTAGAGACCAATTACCTATATGGAACCTTCAATGCAGTTCTGAAACCCGATTTCTCATACAATTCTCCATAGACTGCAAGATCTTCCTCACTAAACCAATGAGGCACAGGATCCGATGGCTCCACCAAGTCCATGATCTCCTGGTTTTCACTGGCTATCGGAATATCACTTTTGGAAAAGAGAATATAGACATTCCTAACCACTGTTTTCGCATCGAGTCGACCAAAATCAGCTTCTGCACGCCCAGGTTCCTATGAGAAAAGTTAAAAAGAGTTGGAATGGGTACACTACACTAGTAAAACCACATTAAGATGAAATTGGCCAAAAACCATGTTGAAACGAATAGGTTAAAAAACAGATTCTGAAAAATGAAGCTCACGCCCTCCTCTCACTTGTATGTTAAGTGAGAAGACCTGACTTTATAGAACTAAATTTGTACATCCATTGCATGAATCCAAAAATACCCTTTCTCCTACTAAGAATACTTATAGGATTACGAGCTTCCCCTCTAAAACTCCACATACAACTACTCAAAATAGTTGTAAATCTAGTTCACTTCAATTTGTGTTTTATCACTTGTGTTTGTTCTATTTGATATTCCACCCATGATGAAGATGATGGGGGCTTTTAGCTTGTGTTTGAAACAGGTTTTGCGGCCATATTTTCAGGTGGACTTTTCAGCCTAATCTTGTTCTCATAATGCAATCAGTCTCTTAACTTAGGAAATAGAGATCGCATATGGGTCAAACATTAATTCCCGAAGTTAGAAGTCTGGCTATATAAATATTATTGAAATAACCTGCCATCTTCGAATATAGAAGCCCTCAGGTAGAGTCTGATGATGTATGGGAGGCCGCGGCAGCATGAACGGCACGCCCAAGGTCACAAATCCAGAAACCCTTTCTCCGTGGAGTAGGCAAAAGAGTGACACAACGGCAGCTCCAAAATCTTTCCCGATCAGAAACACCTGATATTTGTTGAATACAATTCAGACAACAATTTCACCCAAAAACATGAAAGATAAAAAAAATAAATAAATTATCCCACAGTTTTTCTAACACCTCGAGTCGAACCTCTCTCATTATAATGTACCTTGGAAATTGCAAGGGCGTCCAGAAGAGCAAGGAGGTCAGCCACAAAGTCCAAGAAAGAGGCGTTCTCGGGTTCCGGGGGCGGGTCGGATAACCCATATCCTCTGTAATCGAATGCACCGGCTCGGAAACCAGCCGTGGCGACGGCGATCATTTGGTGGCGCCACGAGTACCATATTTCAGGAAAGCCGTGCAAGAAAACAACAGGCGGCGAGGAAGATTTCCCTATTTGCGCCACGTGCAGCTTCAGTCCATTGACTAGTACGTGCTCGTGCTTTATTTCTTCCATTATCGCCAATAATGTTTACAGATAGATGCAAGAACACGACGTTTATAAAAGAATATGTGGAATCTTCAGTAGTTGCTGTTAGGTTAAATAATTGTGGACACATGATTGACAAGTCAATAATCAATAATACATCAAAAGAAAAAAAAGAAAAAGTTATTATCGTGAGACTGTTTTATGAGTAAAATAATTATTATGAGATTGTTTTATAAGTTAATTTTATGAGATAAATATTTTACTTATGTTGTAAATATAAATATTATTGATCCGTCTTACAAATAAATATTAATGAGCACTCAGAACTCTAAATATATTGAGTTGCATGAAGTTAAAAGTGGTTGCTGATGAATATGAAAGGTTTAGATACCACATTTATATATATTTTATATAGTCAAGACAATATATAAATCAAGAATCAATTCTTGTTATATTGTTGAATTAGTTTATTATATCATATATTATAAGCATGTGTATTCCTTTGGAGCCTAATATTATTACATTTTTCTTTGTATTAAATTAATATAAGCTTGTGTCTGTTCACATGAAAAAATAACGATTTTGAAAAAAATATATATATACTCGTCACTTAATTACATTATTATTATAGAACATAAAAAGGTGTTTAATGTTTTGAGGAAAAAGTAATTGCTCATATCTCTTGTTTATGATTATTAAAAAAATTATGCAATGAAAATCATTTTGTATGGTTAAAAATGATTTTATTTATAGATCTTAGATAAAAAAATCATTAGGCTGTTTGAATACCATATGATTTTGTGTGAAGTTGGATTTTTTGTTAAACTTTAGAGGAAAGAAGCCCATTAAAGGTAGTGTAATTTGGACCAGGGGTGGGCCAAAATCAGGCCCATAACAAACTATATAAATTCTTGTCCAATTTGATTTTTATTTCCTGCGTTATCAGCAAGACAGCCACCGCTTATCGTTCGTTCGAATTCACACAAAATTGCAAGTGCGCTTAAAGATGCCAGCGGAAATGGCTAACGGTGTCATCGACACTGTCTCATACCAGAAAGGTGATTTGAAATCTCAAGACATTGTCAATGCCACCAAGAAATCACGGGATGGCGATAGGCGCCGGAGGCGGAGGAAGCAGAAGAAGAACAACAAGGCGTCAAAAAATGACCCAGCCGGTGATGACAGTGACACCGCTGCGGAGGACGTCAAGGGAACTGTTGATGACGACTCCAAAGAAAACTTCGATCCGCTGAAGGTTGTAACCCTAGTTTCTTGGATAAAAATATATTACTGATTATATTATATTATATTATATTACATTATAAACACTTGCGCTGGTGCTTGTTTTGTTTAAACCTTTCGTGATCGAGAAAAATAATCTATTTCTTTCCATTGAATATTTATTTTGATGATGAGATATATGTGTCCTGGTGTTTCTTAATATTTTCTTGAAATCCTATTAACTAATTAATTCTAATATGTATATTTCATGCACGATTTGTCACCACTATGTGTGCAAGGGTAAGAATTCTGAAGATAGCCTCTCTTTTTTGTTAGGTTGGTGACAAAACCTTGAATCTTCTCATCTTATAGAAACTATAAGAAGCACCAGGAACGATCATGATTTACTGTTATTCTGAAAACTTTTTTTCCTAATGTTGTTCATTTATTTTTCTCTGTGGGAACTAAAAATAATATCTATCTTTTGATTGTAGATGAAACTATTATCTGTTTTAATAATGTGATAGCATGGACGTGATTAAGATGGTGTCAGCTTTATCATGGATTTTACCATTACTTTCTGTTTATGGTCATTAATTGACAGGTTCAAGAGCTAGTAGAGGTTGAGTATGTGCCAGAAAAGGCAGAATTAGATGGTGAATTAACTGAAGAATTCAGAAAAGTCTTTGAGAAATTTAATTTCAAGGAAAATGCTGTTTCTGAGGTGAGAATGTGAAGTATAATTTACTTGATTTGATGTTAATTTTGAGGTTTCCTTCTTCCTCGGTTTTCTTGTCCCATGTTCTTCTGGGTAGTAATAACTCCAATTTTTAGGAGAATATCAAAAAGGATGATTCTGCACCTGATGCAGCGGCCAAGAAGAAGGGTGACTCAGATTCTGAAGAGGAGGAACAAGATACTCAACAAAAGGAGAAAGGGATCTCTAACAAAAAGAAAAAGGTTGCTACTTTATACTCTATTCATGATGCAACTGTTTTTTGCATCTTTTGAGAAGGAGGTGTTTTTTTAATCAAATTGTTATGTGTGTGAAATCTTCAATGACGTTACCAAGCTAAACCACCCTTGCTGTTTATAGCTCCAACGTCGAATGAAGATTGCTGAACTGAAGCAATTATCTACCCGGCCTGATGTTGTTGAGGTATATTCGCATTAATGATACTTGTTTGACAGTTTAGATACTTTGTGGACATTGTGCTTAATGTAATTTTTGTTTTCAAATTTTGATAATTGAGCACTCTTTTGCCTTTGATATTTTATGTTGGCACTTACATTTTACTTTGGCGTGAAACCTAGAGTTAGACCTCCCAACCCCATTAAAGTTTTTTTGTAATAGTTTTAGCAAATGGTTTTTCCTAAACAAATTGCAACCATGTTGATTTTCTAAGTCACGAAAACCTCCTTTCTTGAGAACAGGGAATCATATTCTTTTATATTAGGCACTTATGTCAGTGTGATGAAGATGTGATGATCAATTTTTGTTGAACCTAATTTTGTGATGGTTATTGTTTCAAATAAATTCTTTGGCAGTACTTATCCAACACTTATTGACTTTCTAGGTGTGGGATGCCACTTCTTCAGACCCTAAGCTGCTGGTGTATTTGAAATCATATCGCAATTCTGTTGCAGTTCCCCGACACTGGTGTCAGAAGAGGAAATTTTTACAGGTGAGCTACCGCAGATGATATACTTTCAGTTCATTAAATATACCTTTGTATAACCGAGGTTTGTGTATAATCTATCTGTTAGAATTTTTCTGGAAGGGAAAATTTGGGTCTGATTATATGATGGGTTTAGGGAAGAGTGTGATGGATGATAAAGTCAATGAGGTTTTGTCTTATACCTATATGTGGTTCTTGCAGGGGAGCGGCTGTGGCACTTGTGGAGCCTCAACATGTAGGTGTTTGGCAAGGGGAACCTTGCAAGAACTTCCTTTTGTAGACTTTGCTAGTTTGGGCTGGGGTTTGATTCATTTATAATGTTCTGTCGTAATAAATGAAAGTGCCTTAGGAAAGTACTCCATTCAGGATCTAATTCTGTAATTTTTGGCAGCAGGATGACAATGAGTTTCTTGGGATTTTGTTACGCACCCATGCTCTTTAGTCTTTCCTAAGATTTTTATACTGATTTTGTTAATTGGTACATCTGTCTACAATTCGTTGTCTTTTTAGTCGTTAGCTCTTATCTCGTCCTCTTGTTTTATTGGTTTTCAGGGAAAGCGAGGTATAGAAAAGCTGCCCTTTCAACTACCCGACTTTATTGCCGCCACGGGAATTGAGAAAATAAGACAAGTGAGCCTTATCTCCTCTTTGTAATCATATTTTTTTTCTTGTTAATCTAAGTGTTTTATGATGGTGGAATTGGTAGCTCAGGTATAATATTAATTGAATTATTAGATTTATGGGCTAGCATCACATTTATTAATTGCGTATCTGCATACATGACATATATATTCCATTCTGTACTCTGCAGCAAGCTAATGGTGGTTTGGAGATTGTGAAAGCCTGTTATTGGCCTTTTATTTTGTTGTAGCAAAAAAGCCCCACAAAGTATGCACGTTGTATGAGGCACCCGTCCCAGCCAATCACATCATAAATACTCGTCAAACACTTGTATAATGTTGTCTATATCTGTCTTCTATTTGTCTGTTATTTGATATTATGATTTATATCCAAGATTGTGGCTTCCGTATACTTCACCTTATTTTGGTTAATTTTTCACCTTGTTCTTGGATGTTCACGTTTTCAAAGCTTATGTGATGATTAAATTATGTTTTGTTGCTGGATGCATTATTTAATCTTTGATCTATGACATATTTAATCTCCAATCCGTGACAATATTTTGAGTGAAATTAGCTTTCTGCCATTGTATAGTTGTGGTTTTCACTTGACACTCACCCAGACAAGTTATGGTACAATCATGGTGCATTTTCTCTTGGATCTTTTTCTTGTAGTTTTGTCTTATGTCTGTTAACAAGTTCCTGTGTTTTGGCGTTTATATGCCAGGCATACATCGAAAAGGAAGACAGTAAGAAGCTGAAACAAAAACAACGTGAGAGGATGCAGCCAAAAATGGGAAAAATGGACATCGATTATCAGGTCTTCATTTATGTCAACAAGCTCAGGAAATCTTGCCTTGTCTTATTAAAATTTTCAATTGTAGTTTCTACACACTCCTATCTGTTTAATTTTTATAGGTCCTCCATGATGCCTTCTTCAAGCATCAAACTAAACCCAAGTTGACATCGCACGGTGATCTGTATTATGAGGGAAAGGAATTTGAGGTATGAAATTCATATCATATGTGTTATCCAAAGCTGTGATAATTCTGAGATGACCATCCTTTAAGATTTATGCTCCTATTAGTTTTCTATGATATACTTGTGTAAGTTTTATTTGTAATTATAATGTTTCATATGATTTTAGTTGTGATACAATCTAATATTTTGGGTTATGGCGTTCAACGAAAATTTGATACCGTAATGATTGTGCAATGAAATGTTGGTGTTTGTGTTTGGACTTTAAAAGGTGATTGTTAATGAATAAGCTGTGGACTATATATATATACATACATATGTACGTATATTTTATTCTTTCTTACAGTTTCACAAATCATACACTGTCGGTGCAATGGATCTTATTCTGATTCAAGTCTCTGTCATTCTCTTTTATTTGGATCATGACATTCACAGGTTAAACTCAGAGAAATGAAACCAGGCATGTTGTCGCAAGATTTAAAGGAGGCTCTAGGCATTCCTGAAGGTGCCCCTCCACCTTGGCTCATCAATATGCAGGTTTAGCAGTCTCACTTAGTACTGTATTTTCAGTTTCTTTATCTATACTGCTATGTGAGGTCTCTTGCCATTTCCAAGTAACAGATTCAGTAAGCTTATTATTAGTTGTTTCTTTTCCCATGGCAGAGATATGGTCCTCCACCTTCTTACCCTCATCTGAAAATCCCTGGTCTCAACGCTCCAATTCCTGCTGGAGCTAAATTTGGATATGGACATGGAGACTGGGGTAAACCTCCTGTTGATGAAGTGGGTTTTACCTTTATTTGTTGGTTACTTCAATCTGTTCTGTTTATTTTTTAAGTTCCCCTGACCTCATGTTATTTTTAACTATGAATAGTATGGACGCCCTCTGTATGGAGATGTTTTTGGTGTTTTGCAACAAGAACAGCCTAATTATGAGGTAAACAAAATTAGCATACGAAAATTGATAACAATAGTACTCTATGCTCGCTTTTTTGCTCTATAATAACAAAATCATATATATTTTCTTTCCTGCTTTCAACTCCTCTTACTCTACATACTGAATTGACTTTTAGGAGGAACCAGTTGATAAGACCAAGCACTGGGGTGATTTGGAGGAAGAAGAGGAGGAGGAGGAGGAAGAAGAAGAGGAAGAGGAAGAACAGATTGAGGAAGAGGAACTGGAAGATGGCATTCAATCTGTTGATAGCCTTTCAAGGTAATTATCTGCTTTACTCCCTTGGTTGATGTCTTCCTTGAGATTAAAATATTTTGCAAATTTGTGAATGACCACTGTCATTGTAGGCATAAAAGTATGTGGCCTTTTGGTGTATATTTCCTTTTTCTACTTGACCTGAAGTTCTCTCACCTTTTGGTTCGTTCTTGTTGGTGCTTTAGTACTCCTACTGGCGTTGAAACTCCCGATGTTATTGACCTTCGTAAGCAACAGAGGAAAGAACCTGATAGGCCTCTCTATCAAGTAAATACATTTTTTGACATTTTTCTTAATTGTTGGGGAACACTTTCTTTTATTGCTTCTGAAGCAAATTATATTTGTTTTGTGTTTGGTGAAGGTGCTTGAAGAAAAAGAAGAGAAGATAGCGCCAGGAACCTTACTTGGAACAAGCCATACGTAAAGCATCGACTTCTTTGTGAATTGAACTTTTGCATTTTGAAATTTGAGCTGATATTAGACTCATTTCTTGTCAGGTACGTGATTAACACTGGCACACAGGACAAGGCTGGTGCTAAAAGAGTAAGAAAATTGATATCTTGGTTCTTTTTCTTGAATTTATTGATTGCATAGCTACAAGTTGTGATGTTGATGTTATTTGGCAAACATCTCGTTTAGTAGATCCCTGCTGTTGATTAAATCTGATTAGTGTTTCATAGTTACGATTTATTCTATCTGACCATAACTTTGTCTCGGGTGATGAAACAATGAAATGCAAAAGGACTCTTGTTGGTCTGTCTGACTATTTAATTTTCTAAAATATAAAACGAACATGATTGATTCGTAGGCATCCTATGAGTATCCTGGAAGCATAGTGTTAACATTATTTACCTGTGCTTAAGCTGTTGTGATGGCCTTTGATTTTTAATTCAAAATGCATTGTTTTCCATTTGAACTTTCTCCCTCGATCTATTTTTGATCAGGCGACTGATGACTTGGAGATTTATCTTCTTTGACCACACATACCCTGAATTTGCAGTTGCATATTATTATCTCCTGTTGGTTCAGTGATTGGGGTATTTGATGCAGCCTAAAAATTCTGCAGTCTACATTGGAGGAATATATGTGATGGAATTGAAATGTTACATGTGAAGTGTGACTTCAGTTTCTATTATTTGAGCGTGAACTGAAATTCAATTAAAGTTTACTAGCTTTGCATACTTATTTGATAATATAGATTATCTAACTGTTTATTTTCATCAGGTTGATTTGCTTAGAGGTCAGAAAGCAGATAAAGTCGATGTCACATTAGCCCCCGAAGAGTTGGAACTCATGGACAATGTTTTGCCTGCCAAGTAAATCTAGCGCTCATTTGTTTCATCCACGTGACTGCAGATTGTATTATAATCTATTCTCGTGCCATTTATTTCCAGGTACGAGGAGGCGAGAGAAGAAGAGAAGTTGCGTACACAGCGGGAGGATTTCAGTGACATGGTTGCCGAGGTACGATCATTTATTCCTTTGTGTTTCTCTACATGTTTTGAAGGGAAGAGCTTCTTTAACTTGTTTTGACATTTGTCCAGAATGAGAACAAAAGAAAACGAAAGATACAGGAAAAGGAGAACAAATCAAAGAAGAAAAATTTCAAGTTTTAGGTGTGCGGCGAGTTCTCATGCTAAACTTGCGTGCTGTGACAGTTTGAAGAATCCTTATACTATGTGTAGTGCGTTTATGTTTGATGACATTTGAGTGCAAATCCTTCCTGTATTCCTACCGATCTTTTATGGTATACTACTCTTGTATAATATTTTCGAGGATTTGTTTGAAGTTTATGACAAGTGCTTCACTGATTATTTTATATTTGATAATCTAATCTTGCATATTTTCCTGGCCCATTAGATAACGTCATGCAGCATCAATAGGCTTTATGTTGATTACATCATGCAACGTCGATCTTCTCATATGTATTTTCGATCAATTTATGTATTCTTTTTTTATTTATTTATCAAGAGTATTCAGGGCATTTCATTGAGATAAAACATTATAATCCAGTATTTCATAATCAAAACAACTGCAATATATTTTATCTCACTTTTTTTGTGCTTTAAATCTCATTAAGCTATCTTTCTCTATTTATCATTAATTTATCTCATCCTTAAAACTTTAAATACCTGAATAGTGAGATATTGTTCCTTTTTTAGTCCATTATTATTATGAATTTGTTTAGCTTCTTAATTATCATATAATTTGAAATTTAGAAATACTAATAAGCTATCCATTTGATTTTTTCAATATATGTTGCGTGCAATTTAGTTATTTTTTTCCTTTTTTTTACTAAACTACTTCAAGAATGTATGTCAATGGAAGTTGTCATTCGACGTTGCATGTTATGATAATCAAATTATTCCATAATGATACAAGGACCATGTTAGTTTTATTATTACTAAACAAAATAAAAAGATCAAGGGAGTGAATGAATAGAAGCAGAGACCAAGAAAAGTAAAGGAAAACATATTCTTTATCGATGTGGATAATAATGAATGATACAAGCAAGACACTAAAAAATCAACATATATGCGTCACACAAATTATAACACAAACTTGCACACAATTTGTTTATGCTTTATACAAACTCAATGTAAATTTAATAACAAATGCTCTTTAAAATTACCAAGGAGCGAAATCCATCCAAAAGATATCAATTTCTGGATACATCTCTGGCCAGTGGAAAAAAAATATAATCTCACGCCATTGATCAAGCACCTGTGCATTTTAATTCAACACACGTATCGGTTTTTTTGTTGTAAACAATCCAAACCTGCTGAAGACTAGGTAAATGAATGTGGAAGGCAAAAACAGGAAATGATACTGTACAAGGGGCTAGGCAGAATGAAGAATGGAAGAGATAATATCAATGGATATATGTTGAATAGAGCTCGAAGCATGTTACTTCAGCATTTTCTCGATAGGTGACAAGATGCACAAATGTTCTGTTTTGGACCGTGTTGTATTTGTAGGATGACTTATCTTTTAAAATTCATGCACTGCGGATTGAGGCCTATTTTTTGAGCTTCGAAAGAGCTACTCTACTTCTTAGCGACTGGAATTTTCTTAGTTCCTGCAGGAGTCGAACCTCGAGCAGCTGTTCTTTCAGCGATTCTCTTTTGGCGCTCTAGCAACGATTCTTCCTTTCTTCTGCGCTCCTCTTCCTCCTGCAAGGAAAAAAATGCATCTTACTCAATGTCAAACAAAAATAAAGGATGATAAATAACAGTCAAATCACTTCGAAGATACATGGTTGCCATACCTTTTCAAGCTTGCTCTTTTGAACAGTTGATCTACTCGTGGAAGATGTTTTCTTGCTCTTGGATAAAAGGTCTGTCCTGCTCTTAACAAGAGATCCCGCCAAAGGTTTAGAATTTTTTGCAGGGGAACTTGAAGTCTTCTTGCCATTGGTGCTCTTACCATTCACAGGAAGTCCTTTTCCCACGGGACCATTGGCTTCAACGGTTGGATATTTTTTATCAGTTTCAGCGAAAGAAATTTCAAGTTGATAATCCATTTCTGGAGCCCAGGATGCCCCCGTTGAATCCTGTGACTCCCTAACAAGAACCATACAAAGGTCATCAGGCTCACTGGACATTGATTTTTCAAATCTGGAAATATTTGAATCTCCAATTCCGGGATGTGTTGATTTTTCAACTTCTGAAACCATGCTAATATCAGTTTTCCAGTCAGAAACATAAGGTTCATCAACTGCTGATCTAGACTGTATTATGAAGGAATCATCAACCACGGGAGTTTTAACAGCTGTTTCTTTTTTAACAAAGCCCCCTTCATAGGGCGCAGGGCCATGATCATTAAATTCTACTCGTTTAATGTCACCTGTTCTTGGAACTTGGGACAAATTAGCAACAAACCAATCTTCGTCTTTGTGGTTTTTCAGAACAGATGATTCGGCAGCAAAATCTGCGGGAGTTCCCAGTTGACTCATTCTTGAGTCTTCTAATTGTCGTGAAAACATCGCACTCTCATCTTGAGAAACAGTTTTCTTTATACCGGGACGAATATTTTCAACGTTCATAAAATCTGTCATTTCTGTTCCATCATAGTCTCCACCTCTCTGAATGGCAAGAACAGAATCATCAACATTCAAAGGTTGTTTCTTAATTTTCTCGGATTCAAAGTCTAAAGTTACACCATTAGAAGTTGGCTCCTCATGACTCATTAGAAGATTCTGAAAAGCATCCCAAGTATTATTTACTTTCCCTCCAGAAATATTAGCATCAAACTCGTTTTCTAGATTCTGTTCATCATGACTGTTTGATCCATTCTGCACATGGATTCCCCGTGGCCCCTTATTTTTACGTGCTTTCGAGAGTGCATTGTCTACCCCATCTCTAATGGACTCTTCATCAAACGGAAAAGCCCCTCCCAATGAACCATCCGAGATTTCATTCTCCTCTCCGTTGTGCCTCTGGGAAGTTATGTAATTTATGTTCCGGATAACGACTGTTTTGGAGGACTTTTTCTTGTTCTTTTTAAAATATCCTTGCCCCTTTGAATAATGCTTCTTGTCATTCTCTTTAACCTCTTCATAATCTGTCCCAGAATAGGAGTCACTAGATTCAGTTTGTTCATCCCCTTCAGATGTATCTGTCCCTTTTGCATCCGAAGGTTTCTCTTTCTGCTTATGTGATTTCCGGTTTTGACTATCTTTTGATTGTGGAACAATCCCACCAGGAGATGACCATCCCATATGCCCTGGATAATATGGCTGCATCCCTGGAAAAGGATAACCCTGGAAGTTGTACATATATTGAGGAATCTGGTTCATCCATGGTAACTGCGGCTGAGGTGTCTGCTCTGGTGCAGGCAGATTACTTGCTGTGGGAGAAAATTTTAAAGATTTAAGACATACCAATTGTATGATACACATGATCCCAATTTTCTCATAAAACGTTCAAGTTTTCTGAAAGGGATACTCAGTAGCCATGCTATGCATGCCAAGAAATTTGTCTCATAAGCATTGATAGACAAAAACATCCAGTCAAGAATTTGTAAAAACAAAAAGAAAGGAAGTAAAAAGCACCTTTACTTCCATCTGAAATTGGAGTGGAAGCCAAATCAGAGAGAGATTCAGACAAGCCAGTGGGAAAACCATTCCCATTAATACTTTCACCTGCGAGCAAAATTCCAGGTGATCCCATATATGAGAATTCAGTTGCAGCAGATGCTTGCATTGCTGCTAATTCATCCATCCATTGGTCATCTGACTGCTTCTGCTTGTACAGCTCCTTAAAATCAATGCATGCTTCTCTATACAACAAATTTTTTTTTATATAATAAAACAGTTAGTTTAAAAAAATCCACCTTTGACAATATAAGATCATGCACATTAAAACGGGCTCAATTATTTTACTGTATACAAACAATTCAAGAAATAACTCTTATTGAGGAAAACATTTGAATGATTAAAGAAATCAATATCTTAGCCTAGCATTTAGAATCTTATATTTGAGCCAGACTACCAAGCCACTGACACATGTACTGTGTTCCACAATGTAAAAACATTTAGAGAAACAAAACATATTTGTAGAACAAGTGATACAATAAAAAAATCATTGATAAAATATAACAAAAACTAAGCATTCTTTTTCCTTCTGCAAGAACTTTGAAATGGAAAGACCAGGATAAAAACATGAATATTGTAAGTAAATAAGGAAATAAGTTTTGAAGCATCTCTTCGTGCACGCACGCGCACACAACAAAAGGAAGATCGATAAAAGTTCACCTCAAACGTGTGGCTCCAAATGTGTCTGCAAAGGAAATGAGATCATCAATGGTGTCCATTTCATATCCTGCTACAACTGCACGAGCATATGCCATGGCTTGCTCTTTAAGGAGTAATCCTTTTCGAGTATCCATAACACGTTGGAGGCGAATCCTACCCAAAACAACGACTTACTGATTCACATAACAGAGCTATTAAATACAGTAGTGATGCACTACATTTGACAAGTGACAACAGATACCTGGAATTTTCTTCCGGTGCAGCCCCGTTAAGTCCTTCTTCAGAGGATGACTAGAAGAGTCACGAGGAAATATAGGGTGTAAGGGGGGGAAGTAACAAAGATGCTCTGAACTACTAACCACTTATTGACATCAAAATAAAATACCTTCGCGGAATTTATCGACTTCTTTGTGATCCCATCAACAGCCGATAAATTTCCTACTGATAAAACAAGTAGCTTCTCTAAAAAAAAGGCCAAAAAACAAGTAGCTTGGTAAATATTCGAACACTACACACATAGCTATAGATCAAGATATTGGCATCATGCTTGAAGACTGATACAAATGCTTGAAATGAGTGAAATATTACAGAACTAGAAAGTGTGCAATATGTTTTATCTTTTTTGTGTTCATCAATGTGTATGTAAACCATATACTTTCAATAAGTACATGCCGCAGCTTACCTTCCCCTGGATGTTCTGTCACCTCCTTCTTAAGAACTTCATTAGATTGAATTGCACTTTCAATCTGTGAAATTTCTCGTTCTATTCGAACAACCGTTTCAAGAATTTCAGGTGTGCTCACAAAGCGCACAAATCTACCATGAAACGGAAAAGAAAGCAAGTTTGTGTTAGTAAATTGTATCTTCTTTGCGATGTATCATAAAACCTCTCACAAAACTCACAGAAGAATTTGATCCCAACCCAAGAAGTGACTTCCTATGATTTGGATCTCAAATTTCATCTTCAACAATTGTAATTTAGTCAACTAAAAATCTTGTTATTTGAAATCTATCACCGTTTTCAACTAAAACTATTGCGATTAAACCAAAACCAGTTAAGAGTTCACAGCAACAGCAATAGATTTTTCGATATTGCATCAAAGTCAGGAAAAAAAGATCTGCTTGAGTGAGGTTCAAAATTTCAGAGACTAATTGAGATATTGTTAAATTACCTCTGAAATGTGGCTACGGTGAACCATGAAGCATCATCAGCAGCCGTTGGAAGAAGTTTTATCGAATACCCACCTTTTGAAATCTGATCTTTTGCATAGTTCAAGTGAGAGATAAATGGTTCCACAAGCCCAGATGCAATTTTCTCACTTATCTTCCCAGAAAAAACCACAAGATCGCATCTTTTATCAATTTCATCAAATGCCACATCAAAAAAGTAAACAAATTATCAAAATTTCACCCAGAGAACTAAAAATAAACACACATTTCACGATATTTGCACCAAAGAGGGTAGCAAGAAAAAGTGTACCTTGTTCTTGTTGGCGTGAGCTGAAACAGAGCATAGTCAAGAAGGGTCTTCGAATCCATACTCACTCACAATCAAGAAATCAAGAAAGATGGTAAATGAATGAACTTCTAAGATTGTAATATGTCACAAGTACGAGTTCATTGAATGTGACATTTACAAGCTTTTCAAAGTCTTAACTGGATATGAGAAAAAGCCAGCCAGAATTGATGCAGCAGTCCACATGGGATCTGTGTTAAACTGGTGAAAGAGAGAGCGATGGAGTTGGAAATTGGATTGGAAGTTTTGAGCGTAGCAGCGGTTTTCTTGATTAGATTATACGGATATGGGGCCCAATCTTCACGTTGTCCCCACCTCCCACCATTAGTTTAAAGAAATTAAAATTTTGAGTACAAGATGAGTTTATTATAGTCCAATTTTTTTTTTTCAATATTTTGTTTGATATGCTTTGCATTTGGATAATGAATTTCAAACGTATTTATATATTTTTTTGTTTTAAAAAAATAAAATCATAAACTTCAAATCTACAGTTACATACCTATTCTATTTTATTAAATTTGAGGACGTGATAGTAACCGCCTAAGAAAAACACCAACTTTTTCTTCTAACTTTACTCTTATATAATATTAACATACACTTTTGTTTTGTTTTTTTTAAAATTTCAACACACATTTTTATTTTTATTTTTTTATTTCAACAATTCAAATATCAATTTAGTCCCTCTATAATTTGTCAAATTCCACTTTAGTCCATCGATAATGATAAAAAAGACTGTACACACGCGTGGACAAGATGTTATTTGAAATTCATTTTATTTTATTTAACTGATATGTAAATAACTAATATATAAATTTAAATTTTGGTGTATTGCTTATTTTTTATAATAAAAATATAATTGAAATCCATAAATTTCAGATTCATCTCAAATACACCTTAAAATTTTTAAAAAACAATTATTAGAAATTGGAGCTTTTCTTACACCTTTATCTTTATAATATAATATTTGAATTTTAATGTCGAGACTACTGGTCGTATTTTAAAAACAAAAATATGACTATTGGTCATATTTAAGTAATAAATCAGACAAAAAAAAAGGACATTTTAACGTATAGTGTCACTTGCTAATAAATTAATAATTAGAGGTCTTAATGAAAAGAACGCATCCAAGCATCCTAGATGTGAAAAATGCAAGTAGATTGATTACAAACTACCAAGAATCGAGCAAAATTAATCTATTTAAGATATCGACATGCAGGATTTTACATATTATCTACTAGAGTTTTTATTTCGTTTTCGCGATAGAGTATAAATTTCTTTTTAATATTCAAAGGAAACACATTAAAGATTCCTATAATTTTTTATTTAACTCTTTTTAGAGGAAAATTTGAACCATTTCAAGAATTTTACTTAAACTAACATTCCATAGAAACCATTAATGATGATAACCTTTTCTAGTAAATGAACAATATAAATAATACAAGTTTTGTGGTCCAAAGAGAAATAATGTGCATTGCTTTATTTGGAGGTAAATGGGGGCATGTTAGTTGGGTTGTCCTTGTCCCTTTCTAGGAAGGTGGGTATAGTACACAAATAAATCATTGTTATCTTGATTCTTGGCTTCTTTCAAATTTTTAATCCATGTAAAAAAATAATAATAGAGATTTCATTTTAGACTATTATTTTATTTTTCCATCTGAGATCAACTAATAGTAACATAAATATAAACAAATTGAATAGAATAAAAACTAGAAATATTTTAATGAAGTTAATTCGATCTTGAATCGCATCAGTCGTATATGAACTCGATATATTAGTCGATCCATTCGCGACCATCATTTATATATAAATTCTAGTATCATGCATAATAGTGAGCAAAGGTGTGTCATCCCTACCTTTTTTTCTATAGATTTGGAGTTTTTTTGCTTTGCGATAAAAATAGAATAATTCGATTTGGAGTTAAGAGATTTGATCTGAGAATGAATTTGAAATGAGATTGTATTGAGTCTATTTCAAATCGACCGTAAATATCATTATTAGCATCGAAAGGTATGTATTAAACATTTAACAAAATACCAAAATAATAATCAGAAGTATATATGTCACATAATGCCTATAAATATCTACACAAGATTGGTGTCACTGCCATCAGCTTGATTTTGCTTGTCCCTGAAGAGAAGAATCATAATAAAGTTTGGATCAGCAGTAACCTGCACCATCCTCCCTCTTTGGCTCATTATCCATCTTTTGCTTACATTCATTAATATTATTATTATTTGGAAAACACATTAATAAAACAAAATTTACCATATGTGTGTGTATCTGAGTTTGTGTGTGTGTTTCTTATGCATTACGGGTAGATTTGGGTTGACCCGACATTAATATAGATAGAGATGTCAATTTAGGTTTGATCCGACAGGTCAACTCAACTCGTTGTGAAAAAAAATGAGTTGAGTCAATGTTTTAGAATTCATTTGGAACTGAGTTAAAACGAGTTAGCTCATTTGGGTTATGAGTTATGGTGTGCTGGGTCAAGTCGAGTTAGCATGCGATTTATGTTCGTTACTTAGTTTATATATTAGTTTAATGTTATTTAAGTTCTTTACTATATCTGTCTTTGTATATTTTGTATCAAAATAACGAAGATGATACAAGTAACAAAATTAAATTTTTTTTCTCGGTGAAAGATCAATATTCAAGAGATCAATAATTAATGAAGAAAAAAGCAAAAGAATGGAGAAGAATATAATGAAATAATATAATAGTTGATACATTTTGAAGAATTGCATATTATTTATTTAGTTTTTTAAGACTTTTGTTAAATTTTAATCACTCTCTTAATTTCTTATGCTAATGATATTAATTATTGAATCATTTGTTTAAATGTAATTAATATTATAAGAATTATTAAAAAAAAATAGTTGGTTTTTTTTTAGTTTTTTATCTTTCAATTTTTGACTGATCAGTCTCTCTAACCCACAACTTATGGTAGGTTGGGTTGAAGTTTTTCCAATCTACATAATTGGTGGCCATCCTGTTTGATGATTTGCTAAGGTGAGCTAAGCTAGTTGGGCCCGTTTTAATTGGAGGAGCCCACTTTAAAAGTGGTCCGATTAAGTGGGTTTTCCTGTAAATATCAACCACTCGAAACAGAAACAGAAACAGAAAATGAGAAATACTCCTTGTTATACATATACCCCACGAATTCTCAGTCCTAGAAACTTTACACTATTTAATTTATAGTTCCCAAACTTATTGGCAAAACCTTGTGTGAGACGGTCTCACGGGTCGTATTTTGTGAGATTGATATCTTATTTGAGTCATCTATGAAAAATTATTACTTTTTATTGTGAATATCGGTAGGGTTGATCCGTCTCACAGATAAAAATTCGCGAGACTGTCTCACAAGAGACATACTCAAACTTATTATTATATGTTTATAAAATAAATTTGGTTTCTTGATTAAAACCATTCTAACAACATATATTTGGACACAGATTTTGTTGCCCAAAATTCTAAGGAAAATGATTTTATCTCATTTTTCTTTAAGCATAAACCAAATCTATTCAAGTTTCATGCTAATGATAAGGGATGGGATGAACCAAATTTGTTTAAGTATACTCTAATCTCAAATACTGAATTATGAAAATTAATCAAGTCATTTGTATAATTTTTGTAAAGGTTGTTTAACATAAAAGTGCAGAAACAAAGCTGTGTATCAGATTTTGATGTTGTGTATCGATGTTGTCGACAAAATATTCCTTTCAACTTTTATATAAGAAAGTTGATCAAACAACTAAATATCCAAATTTCTTCATTGTTTCAATTCTTATATATATGTATCAAAGTGACCGTCGACTCGAATATAAGATCGAATTACTAAAAGCTTAGCTCCAACTATTGTATAACTAATTGTGTTGATTTAATTGAGGCAATAATCGTGTCTAACAAGATTTCTATTTGCTAAGTGTATATTCTATAATACATATAATTATATATTTGCTCCTCCACTAAAAAAAAATCCTAAATGAAGAGAAACCGACCCATACGAGAAAGGTACAAGGTGTCACCATGCTTGTATTTTTTCTGGCCAATTCACCACTTTGATCAAGAATTGTATTCACTCGAATTCTCTCCATATATGTACTCATGATGTAATAAACAACAATATCTAGTTTATCAGTGTGTGTCTTTCTGCACTAAAATGATACACAGTCCCACAACTTTTGACTTGCCAATAAAGACAACCCCACATTTGGGTTTGTTGTTCTTTGTCCTTTTGCACAATTTGGAGGATTGGAAGATTAAATAAAGTTCAAGAATTCATAAACTAATTATTTATAAAAGGGTTTTTTTTTTTTTTTTAAATGACGATGACTTATTTTGGGTGGAAAATTTGCAATTTTGATATTTTATATTTGACTACTATATATTTACTATTTTTGTTTTTTATGTTATCGAATTTCAGTTTTAACATGTTATGGTTGCGTTTTTTTCAATTTCGGTATTTTTTTTCTTCCAATGTTGCTCTAATATGGAACATAACATTGACACGTTTGATAAAAATCGACGAAAATTGTCAGAAATTAGAAGACATAATTCGATTTTGACAATACAAACGACCTAAGTAATTGCAAAGAGAAAAACATGTAAAACAAATAATTATAATTTTTCCGAATAAAATTGTAGTGCTAGTTAAGCCATGACTGATTGTTATTGTAACTTAATGCCAATATAGTCAGCAGACGTGGACATGAAACTGCAAGTGTTGAACTGCCAACCCATTGGTCATGAGATATTGTCTGTTACTGTTACATAATAAACGCGTGACATGAAATCAAAAGCGTACAGAACTGGTTCCATTTCACAAAGTTAGTTTATGTTACATCGATGATGTTTACCTCCCCATATTCTAATATCATTAGATTATATATATCATTTTCTCATCTTTTTATGAAAATTGATATATATGTTGATGATTCAAGGGTTAACATTTAACGAGAAATATTCTAGATATAACATAAAATAATCCAATTTTGTTGGTCTTGTGGTCCCCAGACCTGATAATTTTTTAATAGTTTCACTTGGCGTATGGTTTGTTTTTTAGACAAGAAAATCCGCAGTAGTTTAGTTTTCGATAATTAATTATTTATGTGTTTATTATTGTATAAGAAATCATATAGATTGAAAAACATTTTATTTGAGAGAAAATGATACAAAACGGGTATATTCGATGCTTTAAAAAAAACGTACGTGTGTGTATATAAGGTTAGTGCGTCTAAGCAACCGCCGCTCATCATTTTGTATTCATTCACGATTGAGGTTTAACCCTTGTAAAATTCTTCTTTATTACCAAAAGAAAAGTACGAGAGAATCTATAGTACACAGGTCAGGCATCATAGATTCTTAGAAATTGATCTGAATATCGATGGAGAGCCCGAGTTCGAGCTGCGGACAACCGCATCTGCCGCCAGGATTTCGTTTCCACCCCACGGACGAGGAACTTGTGGTTCACTATCTCAAGAAAAGAGCTGCCTCAGAGCCTTTGCCCACGAACACAATCATAACAGAAGTTGATCTCTATAAATATGATCCATGGGAACTTCCAAGTATGTATATATATTATATATGTGCGTGCATGTACCTGGTCAATTTTACACTAACTTCAACTCTTGGAATTAGTGGTAGTAACATTAATTCCTGATGCTTTCTGGTATTAGGTAAGGCGAGTTTTGGAGATCAAGAATGGTACTTCTTCAGCCCGAGAGATCGGAAATACCCTAACGGAGCCCGGCCGAATCGGGCCGCCACTTCGGGCTATTGGAAGGCCACAGGCACGGACAAGCCCGTATTCACAGCTAAGGATCAGACTCAAAAGGTTGGGGTGAAGAAAGCCTTGGTTTTCTATTGTGGGAAGCCACCAAAGGGCATTAAGACTGATTGGATAATGCATGAATATCGTCTCCTTGAAAATAATTTCAACGTTAAATCCCCTGGGATGCCCTTTAGCAGCAAGGGATCTTTAAGGGTAAGTTTGCTTCCAAGGAAAAAAATTTACCTTACCAAGAAACATTGAAACTAAAGCAGTAAAATGTAATAATTTCAAATAAAAACAATGTTATATAAGGATATTGTTTCCAAATTTTAGTCACTTGTCGTGTCATGATTTCTGTTACCATTTCATTAAATAGGAAAGATAGACATTAGAGATGTTGGAAGATCTTAATTTGCATTAACCATTTACTAGTTAGTATCCTACTTACATTTATTTAACGTAATTATTTTTTTACTGATTGATTTTTGGGTATATGAATTACAGCTTGATGATTGGGTTTTATGCCGGATTTTCAAGAAAAACACATCTACCACTACCAGACCTATAGACGAAAGCGAAAGTGGCGATCGATCCAATATGGAAGACATGTTTGTTTCCATTCCATCACGAACCATGGACGTGTTTCATCATCCCCATCCGGGGATTGTTAAACCCGGCTCGAATCACAGTTTCATACAAGATGATAGCGGAAAATTGATCTGTTACGATATGTTATCTGGGATTCATGGTAATCCACACATAATATACGAATTATCCACGGCCATGCCCGCCAGCATAATATCCTCTTCGTATGGAATCGGATTGGAATCCAATAGTGGGATATTTTCAAGGAAGGATCATGAATCGATGCATGGGAATAATCAGGAAAATAATACTGACAATCAAACTGGTGATAATGGAAATGATGGGTCCAACAGTTCTTCTGTTTCATTGCTCAATCAACAGAATTCATTTCTCAAGGGATGGGATTATGCATCGTCGTGATTATATATCATCATGTACATGCCCTTGATTGAATCGATAGCTGACGTTATAGATACACATATGTTCCTATTAATACGAAATGCAGTTTGATGGGTTGTTTATTAAAAAAAATTATAAATATTTTGTGATATAAAATAGCATTTAGAGTGTATTCAACTATTTAAGCTCAAAATGATATTTGTTCGTCACACACGCGTAAAATAGTATGGACGATTTTTGATATATAATTTATTTAAAGTTTAAAATCATGTAATCTAAAGTGTATAGATGGTAAAAAAAAAAAAAAAGTGAAACAATATATTTCTTTAAAATTATTATTAAGCACGACGTATTATTACTAGAGATTTGGTTTTTAGGATAACTGATTTCGACGTAAAGCACGAATAACAATATAGCATGAAGAAACAAGTTTTGTTTTTTTTTTCGAGGGAATGAGTTGTAACTGATGGAAATCAATTTTATTTACGGGAGGAATTTTCAAAATATGTGTCAAGTTAAAAAAATAAATAAATTCTTATCCCTTCAACTTAACTATATACTATATTATTAAGTGTGAGATCCTTAAAATAACTACCTTAGAGGACAACAAAATATTTAATTTCATAATTAACCTTTTTATCCTGCTAAAGACCTCTTGAAGTCACTCCATATTTTACATAGAAAAAAATATAAACAAAACTTCTCTTTTAAATCGAACAACTCTTCTAAATTAAAAATAATTTCATGTTAATTGTTTAGTATTATTTGATCAAATTAAAAATAATAATACAATATACAACGCGTATGCATATTTTACTAGTGTAGAATTAAGTGTGCCTAATACTCGAGATAGCATTTAGGCCTGTCTCATGTTTAAATATTGTTTCGGAAGGAATTTTTTTGTTAAATATAACAGACAAACTATACAAACTAAGTTTAAAAAAGGATCATTTTGGAAGTTGCTAAAATCCTGAAAAAATATAAAAAAAAAACAGTTTAGTTTATGCATCAAAGGGATTGTTTCTCTCTTATTCTAATACCATAATACCATTAGATTACGTGAATCTCTTATGTAAGTTGAAATATATGTTAGCAATCTAAAGATTAATGTTTAACCACGTCACTTTGCTTACTTTGCTTATTTTCCGATACAAGTACAGCTAATAAACCTAAAATAATATAATCCCTTCACACGCACAATTTCAATTGATTTGAGAGTAATGACTATATGCTTATTTCTTCCAAGAATTAACAGGAAACACAGCCTAATTATAACATAAAATAGTTTAATTTATGTTGTATTCAGAGTAGCCTGATCAGTGTAATGCATGTCATTGATATTATATAAGTTTACATGAATTAATAAAAGCTATCATCATTTTGTTTCACCGTTAATTTTGCTATCTGGAATGTAAAGTTCCACGAGGGGTGTATGATTTGTTTGATATATACATCACTGAAAAATGCTTGAAAACAATGAACTCCGGAAGATCAAAAGTTGCCACCGTGTAATGATTTCTTATACCAGGAAACGAATAGAAAAAGAATTAACACCCATGCAATTTAAAGTCGTGCAATCCTATCAACACAATAGCATAACCTTTTTTGGTCACTGAAACGTCCTCTCCCAAGTCTATGCCTCTTTCTCCATCAAATAAATCCAAGGGTGTGAACAACCAACAATCCCAATAATCAGTAACTGGTTTCTTAGAACCTAGGATCACATCTGCGCTCGCAAATAATGAAAAGGAATATTTACGAAAATTCAGGTGTTATCTTGGGGTCACCTGAGTGATTGTCGTGGGAAAAGTACTCATTTGATGGCTAGTTGAAGCTTTTGAGGACTTGTTATTAAACGTTGTGCCACTTACCAGACCCGAGGTTTCAAAGAAACCGGGAGGTGTGAGTTGCTTTTCGTTAAGACGTACATTTTTGGAGAGCATTTCAATGACCTGGCTCATTAAGGGCCTCCTGCTACCATTTGCTTGGGTGCAGAAAAGGGCCACTTTCATGTACCTAAGAACCTGGTCCTCTGGAAATGCTTCCAATTCTGGGTCGACTAGATCCAAGAGTTTACCTTCTTCGTGTAGCTCCCATGCCTGTGAAGCAACCAATGCCGATGAGAGAAGGAATTATAGTAATAGGCACAAACAATAAAATGAACTCAAAATAATATAATGGCTTGGAAGGATGCAACTTCAGGAAAAAAAAAACAATTTAGAGCAGGAAATGAAGTTTACTGTCGAGATACTAGTCCATTTTATCTAACTTATACGAGGAGATACTGTGTAGACAAAGGGTAAATGACTCAATCTCATTTTTGCTGTTCAGTTATCAGAGGATAATTAACACCAAAAGTGATACAAAAAATTACAACCAAATATTCCTAACCCATTCGACAAGCAATTTGTGCATTCCCCCATGATTGGTGTTTCCACTGCTCCTGCCACTTACAACTTCGAGAGTTAGAACCCCAAAGCTGTATACATCGGCCTTCATAGTTAACTGGCCACCTAATGCATATTCAGGTGCCAGGTAGCCACTGCTTAGAACAACCCCAAGGTACAAATTAGGACCATAACTTTCAACGTTTGAGTAAATACAACTTTCAATTAGCTGTCAGGATTACAGTGCCATTATTTGTTGTGGTGTAGAATCAAAGAGGAAAATGAGACATACGTTGTTCCTGCTATTTTTGTGCTGATGTGGGTGATATCTTCAGGGAAAAGTTTAGCTAATCCAAAGTCTCCAATTTTAGGTCGGAAGTCCTCATCCAGGAGTATATTACTAGCTTTGATATCTCTGTGCACAATGCGAGGTACAAGTTCTTCATGAAGATATGCAAGTCCACGAGCAGTTCCCAAGCAGATGTTAGACCTCTTTTCCCAGTTCAGATTAACAGACCTGTTCATACCTGAAATACAGGCAAGCATTATGTTCAGTCTACATAGGATACTGTGGGAATCTTTTAAATAGATTCAAATGTCACAATACTCTATCCAATTACCTAACAACGCTCGATCGATGCTCTTATTCTCTAAATATTCATACACCAAAATGTGGTTGGTACCGTTAACGCAGCATCCAACTAACTCAACTAGATTTGGGTGTTTAACATTGGATATAGTGTCAATCTCAGTTAAAAACTCACGCACTCCTTGCTTTGAACCGGTAGAAAGTGTCTTCACAGCTACTTTCTTTCCATTTTTTAGGGTTCCCTGTGAGATTGCAGTGGGTTTAATACGAAGAAAATAACAATGCAGGAATGATAGTTGAACGTTTCAATGTCCCATCAACTTAATAGTTCATAAATATGCGACCATCAAACAAAATAGTACTGGTTGAAGCAATTTTCTCTGCCTACAATACAGACCATTAAGAGAAAAACCAGCCTGGAGATTCTTTGATTTCCTCTATGCATGTTTGTTTGCTTGAATTAGAAAGATGATAAACAGTAAGAAAGTAGTTAGAGCTTCAATGCATGTTATATCTTAATACCAGCAAAGGGTGGTGAAAATCAGATTACATACTGGCCGAAAGATGAAATTTTGCTGTGCAATATTTACATTTTAAAGTTATGTCGTTCAGACATGATGAATAGAAACTATGCAGCATTGAGTTAATACCTTGTAAACTGTCCCAAAACCTCCTCGTCCTATTTTGTTACTGTGATGGAAGTTGTTTGTTGCTTCTCTTAACTCGTTGTATGAGAAGTTATTTGTCTTACCAATTTGGGGCCCTAGACAGATATATAGAATCAATCAATCAATCAAAGGAAAAAAATATACCAAGTAATAATTTCTGGACCGTCGTTAGAAAAATACTGATTGGAAATAAGCACCATTACCAACCACATGATTATATTTTCAGTGCCCCTACATGTTTCTTAAATTAAGATTGACGTTTGCACATCCAAGCACTTGCCCAGATCCCAAATATGTTATAGATGAAAGTTGCAGATAGTTCAACGAGTGTCACACATGCAAGCTCATTCATACTCATGTTTCCCTCGGCAACCTTACCTACTTTATGTGGTAGAATTAGGCTAAGTTGATGTTAAACACTCCGATTCATTTCCATGCAGTCCAAACATTCATATATCTGTGGCAGCACATGACAATACAACAGTGAATGAGGTTCATTTCATGTAATTTATTTGATTAAGTGTTTAAATTTCGATGCTCAAAGACCATTGAGCATCTCATAATGATTGTACAATTGCTTCGATGATGTAAAGCTCGTAACTTGTTACATCGGTTATATTTTGAAATACTTATAGATGCTTTATTACTGAAATGTCAATACGATTGCTACTATAGCCATAGTCACAACACTAATCATCTAGCTACATTCAAAATATTCACATCAGATCACATCCTTAAGTAAGGTCATCAACGTGAATCCTCGTTTTCCATCTACATAACTTCAAACAGTTCTTTTTAGCACTCCAAACTTACAGCCTCTTCATCCAACTTCACCAAACTATCAACAGCGCAACCAAAATCTTCAGTTAATGGTCTACATGCCACATGGTAGAAAATTTTGAATTAGAAGTTAGTCATCTTTCATAAAAAGCAACAATGCCAACATGATGAAGCCGCTTTGTGACTAAACCATCAGCATCCGTGGAAATTAAAAGCAATCATGAAATCCCACCCTCTGCCTCTGGCATAAAGAGTGTATCTTCACCAAAAACTACAACGCGGAACCTTTAGAACTTAATAGTTTTACATTGAAGATTGCAAAGAATGTGGGTGAGTTAAGAAGAACAAACCTTCTTGGTCTTCTGTCGACTGACGAGCATCTTTATTCTGTTTCTTCTGGTGCAAAGTCAATGCACCAAAGCAGCAACAGCCCATGTCCCTGAATGGTCTATTGCACTAATCTGCCTACTCCAACACCGGTGTCTCAATCTGGAGAACAAAGAGATAGATAAGACATTTCTATCAGACATCACTAGTTTTTTCCACAGAATTTCTCCAGCCATCAGCTAGCCTGCACACTATCCAAAGCATGATTGTATTCAAAAGTTCACGTGTTGCGAACACCAATCTCGCGAAAGGACAGCACAGTTCATACAGCGAATTGGAATTTGGTATCCATTGGTAATTTATAGTAATTTCAAAAATCTAAGGATCACTTCCCAAATATGTTAAGCCTCCACTTCACGTCTATTGCCCTCCATCTCTCAAATCCCTGGTTTCAGAATTAATTTGGCAAAACTCAACTATTTTCATGCAAATATTTACAAATGTTCAGCATCACAATTTACAAACATGAAAATTTTACAGTAGCGAGTTCCAATGCACCAGTTGACTAACCAACCAAGTTCCACCCCACACCGACCCCCACACCCGCCTACGCTCAGATAAAACACACGAACCACGAACACAACGCTTACCTCTTAGAATCACAAGATTAAACCGGTATCATATTTTGACCAGATTAGTGCACACTCCTCTTGATAACACTACAAGGTGCATACAGAAAAGCAAGGCAACCACTCCACCGAGATCGCCTACCTTTGATTTAGACACAATTCGCCTAACTTGAATTTCAGCAAGCAACACAAACCCAGGGGCAATAAAACAATTAGTAAACACACAAACAAGTAAAATTCAGCAGTCAATACAGATACTAACAAATTATTCAGCGAGATCGGAGCTCGATAAGAATGAAGGAGACTGCGAACTCTGAAAGCTGCAGCTGGAGTGCGAAGAGCGCCAGCAAACGTGGGCGTATCGCGTGTAGCGATTCAATCATACAGTGTGGAATCGCGTTTTTGGTCGCTGTAGAGGCGAAGAACTTTGGCGAGAATGGAGAGATAGTGTCAAGAGTCATTTCTAGCGCGAGCAGTTTGCGCCCTCAAAAATTACAACCAATGCAATTGACACCCCAAAGCAACATTAGTTTGACTCATTCCACCGCGTTTTAAATTTTTATTATTATTTTTTTGAGGAAAAATCTAATAAAAATGTAAATATGTGTTGTACAAATACGCAGAATCCAGCACATTAATAAGTCATAAAACTACAACTCATAAAACAATAAACGAGATATACTTTTAATAACATTCCACAAAAAACACACACACAAAAACTAGAGAACTTCAGCATGTTTGATAGCACACTTTAGAGTGAAGATCTTTATTTTCCTTACTATTTTTCGATAGCTGGTTTTCATTTTTAAAGAGTGCACCCAACTTGATAAATGCAAGTTGATAGTGTGGTGGACAGTGGCAGAGTCAGAAATATGGCTCTGATATCATATTATTATAAAATTATACAAAATTTACATATATATTTTTTTTAAAAAAAAAATTGAGCCACCTGGGTTTTACATGTGCCTCCGCCCCTGGTGGTGGATCTCCCCTTGGTCATCGTAGATGTACCCTTGTAGTTAACACAGAATGCTTTCAAAATTGTGTTGGTCGGTCCCATAAATTTCCTCATTCTAAGCCACTCTCGAATCACTTTTCAAATCAACTTTGTTGCCTCAAGGAGAAGAATAAATGTGATGTTGATTCATCCTCCCCGTTGCAAAAAAATCACATTTCTTATCATGAATATAGCATTGTCGGTCTCGTGTGAGGAGCTTCCATGAGCGAACAACCGAAGTGTGACACGATATTTTGGCAAGATGCATTGTTTCCACACTAGAGGTTTCCAAAGCCAATTACCAACTTTGTGTATAAAGAAATCATATGCACGACTTATTCCTCTACACCGATAGAACCAATTTCAAGTATTGTTGTTGCATTCCCAACCGACCCCTGCCCACAATCAATTCGTCGCGGATTTTCAATAGTTGTTTAATAAGTGGTGATACCCCAGGGATGAACCCATCAAGATCCGGCCCAAACTCCCGGCCCATCTCTAAGGCCCACAGGTGAATGGCCCATGACAAGCCCGTGTATTCTTCTATAAATACCAGGTTTGAGCGTATGATTGATTATTCAATATATTGTTTTCAGCAGCACCCTTAGCCGCTCCCCCCATATATCCTCAGTCTCTGACTTGAGTGTCGGAGGGGCTACGCCGGAACACCCTCCCGGCCCCCTTCTAACGGTCTTATTCGTGATTTCAGGCTCATGGCAATTTCGGAACCTGCGTCTGGACTAGTGACACTTGCTGAGATCGGACCCTAAATTTCCCGTGAGTATCACTTGGCGCCGTCTGTGGGAACTTTGAGTTGAGGCGTAGAGATGGTAGGCAAGAGAGGGAGTAGAAGAGCTATCTCAGCATCATCGGGTCCTCAGAGGGGACCCGAACAATCTCATGTTGAGACAAGGCAGGAACAACCACGTCTTGAGACGAGACATGAACCACCTCGTCAAGAGACAAGAGCTGAGCAGCCCCTTCACGAGACGAGGGTCGAGAAAATCCGTCCCAATGAGAACGTGGGGAACTTGACCCTGGAGCAGGTGGCCCAATTTATCACCCGGACTGTGGATGAGGCCATGAAAAAGAATCAAGAGTCTGTGTTTGTTGAGGAACAGGCCGCCCGTCAGGAGCGTGTGGAAAATACTGAGGGCCGCCCGAGCAGGGTTGAAGAGACACAGCCCCACCAAAGTGGGGAGATTAGTGAGATGGGAGAAATGTGGAAGGAAATACAGATGTTGAGGCAGCAGTTGGGAAGCAGAGCGCCGGCATCCAAGAGAGGAATTCCTTTTTCACTAGCCATTTTAGAAGAAAGGCTTCCTCCAAATTTTCGACAGTCGAATGTGGGAGAGTACGATGGACATACCGACCCAGAAGAATTTGGGGAGATTTGAGAACGCGGCTCTGTTGCATCAATATACAGATGGAGTGAAGTGCAGAGTGTTTTTGGGCACGTTGGTGAGGTCAGCCCAGCAATGGTTTAACACCTTGCAGCCCAACTCCATACGTTCTTTTGAGGACTTCTCAGCTGCCTTCTTGCACCGATTCGCTAGCAGCAAAAGGCACCAGAAAAATTATTTGAGCCTGTTCATGATGAAACAACAAGAAGCTGAAACTTTGTGAGAGTTTGTCCAGCGTTTCAACAACGCAGCGTTGGAGATACCAGCGGCCACTCCTGACATCATGATAAGTGCCTTTACCCAGGGACTTAGAAGATGAGAGTTCTTTAAATCGTTAGTGAAGAAACCTCCATCAAGTTATGATGATCTGTTATCTCGGGCGGAAAAATATGTAAATCTCAAAGATGTCCAACGACATAAGAGGATGGAGCAGCGACCTGGAAGAAGTAGAGTTGAGGGAGCGGAAAGATGAAGTAGGAAGAGAGGCGCGAGCGAGAGGGATGATGATAAGGCTAGGGGCAGAGGACAATTCTCATCCCATGTTCCTCTGGATGGGAGTCGGGACAAGGTGATGGAAGTGAGGGAGTCCGAGGGGAGGTGGGAGAAGTCGCAAAGGGTTGAGTGGAGTGCTAGATTGCCTTCGCGGGATAGACGAGAAGGATCCTCATCCAGGAGTCGACATAGGTCTCGCTCGTCCCCTAGGCGTGGTCAAGGCCCTCCATGGATAAATAAGAAGATCGGGGAGCAGAGAGGGGAAGGTCGATGTCAAGATGTCGGGGGGTGCTACTGATGGAGACTCTGGGCTAGCTCGGAAGGCACATGGGAGAAGGTTGGAAAACTTTGAGATATCTAGGGGTGCAGACTTACCACAAGACCCCGTCATCAGCTTTGGGCCGGAAGACCTCCGAGGCATTGTAACTCCACATAACGATGCTTTGGTGGTAACGGCCACCCTTGCCAATTATGATGTGGCGAGGATATTTATTGATAATGGAAGCTCCGTGAACGTCTTGTTCAAAAGCACGTTGGATCAAATGAAGGTGGAAGGATTTGAGTTTGAGCCGGTCTCCCCCCCGCTATATGGGTTTGCAGAACACGCCATCCTGCCTTTGGGTCAGATGTTCTTCCCTCTATCTTTGGGACACGAACCTCGGCGTATAACAAAGATGACAACATTTACCTTGGTGGACACTCCATCCGCTTACAATGGAATTCTGGGGCTACCAGCCCTAAAGGATTTCAGAGCAGTAGCGTCCACATATCATCAGAAGCTGAAGTTTCCTGTGGGGAAGGGGGTTGGAGTCTTGTGCGAGGACCAGAAGGCACGTCGGTGTTATGAAAGAATCGTGAAGGAAGAATAAAAGAGAGGTCGCGAGCATTCGCATGGAAGCTTAAGCTCAGTCTTACAGTTGTAGAGTCATTCGGAAAAGCTTCTAAGTGGGTAACTTTGTCCTGTGGAGGTACAAGAGGAGCAGAGAGAAAAGTTGGAGAATGCGCTGGGTAAGGCTCTAAAGAGGCCCGGGCACGCTTACAACCTTAGAGAATATTAATCTTGACTTTATTTTTGGTGTATTTCGTTTCTGAATTTGTCTTACGTTATCAGTTGAAATTTAAAAAAGCCAAGTTCTTATATTAAGTTCTTGGATGTTCTTGTATTATGGGGATGATATGAATTAACTTTTCCTACTAAGACATCGCCTAGTAGAGGAGCAGAGTGGGAGAGGAGAAAGATTTTATTTTCCTGCTTAGGCTGCGCCTAGTAGAGGAGCAGAGTTGGGGAGAAGAAAAATTTTCATTATCCTGCTAAGGCATCGCCTAGCAGAGGAGTTAGAGGGTGAGGGGGGAGAAGAATTTTCATTATCCTGCTAAGGCATCGCCTAGCAGAGGACTTAGAGAGTTGGGGTGGAGAAAAATTTTATTTTCCTGCTAAATCATCGCCTAGTAGAGGAGCAGAGTAGAGGAGAAAATTAAACTTTACCTACTTGGGTTGAGCCTAGTAGAGGAGTCAGAAATGATGAGGTGAGAATTTTATTTTCCTACTAAAGCATCGCCTAGTAGAGGAGCAGAGTGCAGGAGAAAAAAAATTAACTTTTCCTACTAAGGCATCGCCTAGTAGAGGAGCAGAGAGCAGGAGAAAAATTAAAATTTTCCTGCTAAGGCCTCGCCTAGCAGAGGAGCAGAGTGGAGGAGGAAAAATTATATTTTCCTGCTAAGGCATCGCCTAGCAGAGGATCAGAGTTGGGGTGGAGAAAAGTTAAATTTTTCCTGCTAAGGCATCGCCTCGCAGGGGCGGCGTGTGGGTGAGGAGAATATTACTCTGCGGTCAAGGTATCGCCTAGAAGAGGAGCAGAGTGGAGGAGGAGAAATAAATTTTCATGCTAAGGCATCGTCTAGTAGAGGAGCAGAGTTGGGGTGGAGAAAAGTTAAATTTTTCCTGCTAAGGCATCGCCTAGCAGAGGAGCAGAGTTTGGGAGGAGAATCTTTATTTTTCTACTAAGGCGTCGCCTAGCAGATGAGTTAGAGGGTGAGGGTGGAGAATCTTTATTTTCCTGCTAAAGCGTCCTCTAGCAGAGGAGTTAGAGGGTGATGGTGGAGAATCTTTATTTTCCTGCTAAGGCCCGGCTTAGCAGAGGAGTTAGAGGGTGGAGGTGTTGAATTTTTATTTTCCTGCTAAGGTATCACCTAGCAGAGGAGTTAGAGGATGGAGGTGGTGAATTTTTATTTTCCTGCTAAAGCATCACCTAGCGGAGGTGCAGAGCTGTAGTGGAGAAATATTATATTTTCCTGCTAAGGCATCACGTAGCAGAGGAGATAGAGGGTGGAGGTGAGAAATTTTTTTTTTCCTGCTAATGTATCATCTTGCAGAGGAGGTAGAGGGGGGAGGTGAGAAATTTTTTTTTTCCTGCTAATGTATCACGTAGCGGAGGAGTTAGAGGGTGGGGGTGTGGAATTTTTATTTTCCTGCTAAGGTATCAACTAGCAGAGGAGTTAGAGGGTGGAGGTGAGGAATTTTTATTTTCCTGCTAATGTATCACGTAGCAGAGGAGTTAGAGGGTGGAGGTGTTGAATTTTTATTTTCCTGCTAAGGTATCGCCTAGCAGGGGATTTAGAGGGTGAGGAGGTTGAAGTTTTATTTTTCCTGGTAAGGATTATTTTAGCAGAGGAGTCAAGGGCGCGAGGAAGTGTAAATTATTTTTCTTCAAGTGTTTAGTAGAATACCTTGAAGATGGGGGCGATAAGGGCTTACTGTGTTAGAAAAATTTGTTTGATTTGTCGAGAGCGAACGATATTTGCTGCTGCGAAAATTACGGGGATGGGCGATGCGATGCGAGGGAATATATCACACAACCCTTCGCAAGGGAATATATCAAAATTCTCAACGTACTGGACGAGGATGGGCGATGCGAGCACTCGGGCGCTCGGGCGAGCGCGGCACAGGCGAGGGGCGAGTGTGGCACGGCGTGGGCGAGCAAGCGACGGGCGAGCAAGCGACGGGCGAGCGCGGCTCACGGCGAGGGGCAAGCGTGGCGCTCGGGGTGCTCGGGTGTGGGCGAGCACGCGGCGTGGGGCGAGCGCTCGGGCGCTCGGGCGAGCGCGGCGCGGCACAGCACGGGCGAGGGGCGAGCGTGGCGCTCGGGGCGCTCGGGTGTGGGCGAGCACGCGACGTGGGGCGAGCGCGGCACGACACGGCACGGGCGAGAGCGGCACGGGCGAGAGTGGCACTGCGTGGGGCGAGCACGCGGCGTGGGGGAGCGCTCAGGCGCTCGAGCGAGCGCGGCACGGCACGGCACGGGCGAGCGTGGCACGGCGTGGGCGAGCGTGGCACGGCGTGGGCGAGCAAGCGAGGGGCGAGCGTGGCATAGGGCGAGTGGTGAGCGTGTCACGGCGTGGGCGAGCACGCGGCGTGGGGCGAGCGCAGTACATGGTGAGGGGAGAGCGCGGCACACGACGCGGGCGAGCAGGCGAGGTCTCGAGCGGGAGAGTAGGCGCGCACGGCGAGGGCTCGGCGTGGGCAAGCAGACGAGGCTTCATGGGCGAGCGTGGGGAGGGGGCGATGCTACGATAGTGGAGCGTGTGTGAGTTGCAGAGGAAATTTTGCAGGGACAAGTGAAATTGAAGTGAAGAGATTACTTATATCTATAGGAGAGCTCAGACCAAATCTTACCATTCAGGACAAGATGGCGAGAAGGACACACATAAAACTCATACATAAAATTAAATGTTTATTCAAACCTTGTGCATGTACATTTTGAAGGAGTTTTACATTTGAATTTTATAAATATAAGATTTTAAAAATATCATTATTTTCATATGGAGATTATGAGTTTTTTTTTTAAAAGTTTTATTGGAGACTGAATGATATTGAGTATTTACTACCATATAAAAAATATAGCAGCTACAAATCTAGTAATTTATACTCCTATAAATAGTTTGACCGAAAAGAAACGAATAACCTAAATATATAGCCAAATTTCTTAAGTTTTTTTGTTTCAATGTGTGATGTGTGAATATTCCATCCACTTATTGCTATTTAGTCCCAATTTGAACTTCCAAATTCTAAACTTTTTTCCTTCGTAAAACTGATCGTAGAAAATGGAACTTTTCTTTAAAGAAAATGTTGAGTAGCTCAATATGTTTTTTCAAATTTATTTAGAAAAAGTTAACTTTTCATATCTAGAACAAGTCCTCTTATATAGAAAAACTGGAAAAAGAAAAGTAAACAGTCAAATTAAATGGTTGGGATATTTTATAACTTGGTTATTTGAACTTTAAAGCGAAATTTTCATGTGTTGATGACATTTTAATAAATATTTTAATTTTCTATTAGGGGAAAAATCGAATTTATAAAAAAATTATTTCAATAATGACCAGATTTTTAAATCGAAGGTTTCCGGATAATTTTGACGCAATTAAATGAAAGATATGGCCTTGAGCGGAACCTAATGACCCACGAGATAATTATTCGGTTGACCATTTCAACTACCAAACGAAACCCGTTCCCATTATATGCTCTTGGAGAAGAAAACAATAAAGAAGGAATAAATCCCAAAGACTGAATCACGTGTCGACGCTTTAAGAGGTTGTTCGGAAAAGAATAGGATGACATCGCGTTACGGATATAAAAAAAAATTATTATTTTGCTTTCGTGTTCTCTATATTTGAGATTTTTATTGATTAGATTTCGAAACCGATCTGAACCGAGTTCGGATTGAACTGAATCTTGCATGGATATTGAATCAGATTGAGTTGGTAGGAAGTGAATTCATAATCATATTAATCTGGTCTGATTTATATGATTTGATTATATATTTCTTTTGTTTGTTTTACTCCATAAATAATATAGTCATTGAAGAAATTAAAATATTGATTCGATGTTTAAATTTGATTGGGTTACAGATATGGTAATTCCGATATATATCATATGAGTTTGATTCAGTTTCATTATCATGCCATTCGAAACAGTATAATTCATTTTGGAACTGGTCTAATCCAATTCAATAACATGCACATTGTATTTCTTATCAAGTGCAAAAATAATAACACTCAACATAAATAAGTTTCAATTTCATGATAATACAATTGAAATAATCCATGTTGTAATCACAAATGTTTTCTCCAAAATATATAATATAAGATTGTATAAACATATGCGTGTCCACATCGATATCTAATACGAGAATGATGACATTTGTTTTCAAATTTTAAAGAGGATCACTCGTCATTTATTTTATTACATATTCCGAATTTGTAATAAATGATATTCATTGTATAACGAGGATCAGTTGTCATCTGGGGGAAAATTTGTTTGTCAATTATGTTCAATTAAAAGATAGTTGAATACTTGTATATCTGATGTGCCTGTTTGAATGTGGGAAGATACATACACGAATGAAGAAAAATAATATATTTTAAAATGTTTAATTTTTTTTCTAAGCATCGATAAATAGCAAAAAAAAAAAAAGAAAATTGATGTGATATACTCATATGTGAGTTTGATAGCAATAAATATGCCAGATTATATTGGTATTTTGGATCTTATGCTAAAATTTTAGCTAAGATTTCCTTGAAATAAATGAGTTATTGATTCATAAGTAGTTTATACAATAAATTTATCGAATGAGAGACTTTTTAAGACTTCAAAACAAAAGTGCATAATTGCTAGAGATGACAATATGTCAGGTTTGAGTATGATTTTATATCTTTAGTTTTCATCTTCGTCCTCATCGGATATCAATTTCATCTTCATTATCATACACGTCGGATGAGATTGAGATATTCATATCTTATCCTATTATCACATGTAATTGCATTTTTCTCACATTGAATTATTTCAAGTAAACTGTGAATATCTATAAATTGCTGAGAGTCATAAGGAAAAAAAATCAAATATAAAAATTATCAAATTAAACATTATTTAACAAAATATTAAAAAATATTTATCTTAACATCATTATCCTAAAAAATAACATAAATTCTATAATAATAAATTTATTNTAATCGAGTATTCGGGTCAGACATGAGTAGGATTCCTTTAGACCTCCATCTGCATATCCGAAAATCCCTATACGATTACTCATTTATTTAATTTGGCAAAAAAATCCCCTACATACTCTCCTTCACTCGAGTTGTGTATCAAAATATCCGTCGAGTTTAGAGGAAATTGTTATCTATAATAATTGATATATAAAAAAAAAGTCCATATATTATTTAAGAGAAATTATATTTACAGATAATTTTTTGTTATTTGCAACTATTTGTAGATAAATTTGATACATATTTTGCACATGAAGTAAAATATAATGTAAATATCGGCTCTCATTATTTAATCATTATTTAAAGTCATGACCAGATGTCATAATACTTGAAAATAAATAATTATTTAAAGTCGGGGCCAAATGTCATAATACTTGAAAACTCGATGTAGCACCATTCTCATATGCTTTATCATATCATAAATTTAATAAACATGAACATGTCTCGTGTACCTATAAAAACAACTGAGAAATAAAAATGCTGACTAATTATTCTCTTGATATCTATCACTATTTTTTTCAATGATGGCTTCAAATTCAAAGAATCGATATTATAATTCGGAAATAAGTTAAGAAGAAATTGAACAATGGTTATGGATTCCTAAATTTTTTACAATCGATGTCGAGCCACATAGGTTGGATTGAAGATAAAATTTGTTTTCTTAGATTTATGTAGTTAATCGCCGATCAGACTGATAAAGGTTAGCCGGTTGAGAAAAATTGCTGAACCTTCCGAGTTGAAGCGTTAGGACGCACACGATGTTCCACCCGGTGAGTTATAGCCAACCTTGTATCCCATTGTTGGGCATAGACCCCAAGTGGATTTGAAATATTAGTACGATGGTGTAGTTTTATGTGATAAATGACAATATTACACATAACGCCCCAAATTCGACTATTGTCTTCATTGTATCAAGACGAGTTTTCCAGCTTTCTTATGTCATCACTCGCACGCACCTTAGAAAACTTCTCAGGGGTCTTCCATTCCAGAATTGCACAAAGTTAAGCACGCTTAACTTTGGAGTTTTTTGTGTGATAAGCTTCCGAAAAGAAAATACACCTTCTTGATATTAATAATGCTTATCAAATCTTTTAAGTTCCACCAACTAAGAATATCAAAATGTTAAGTTCGTGGCAAGACAATTTCTTCCAAATACATATCCAACTCGGTTAGGGATTTTGACGCAGCTTGGCTTGAACTTGAAGCCACAAATTTATCATATATATCTAAAATATTAATATCAGATGCATCAATATTAGAAACAGACGAAGTCTCATCAATCTCTGAACCACCACTATTTTCTAATGATTTTTTTGTCTTGGATTGGTAATCTACCAATAAATCACAACAATTTTGTCGAACTTCATCAATTTTAGATTGTGATATTTCATCATAAATTAGGCGAAAATAAAATTCAACAAACTTCATCTTATATCTAGGATCCAATACAGTAGCAACCCCATCATAATATGACAATTATCCCAATATTTATCAAATTTATCATTTATATCCACATATATGGAGCGGGTATTATAGAACCCATGACCCGTCCCATACTCAGATGGGTCTGAAAAATTGGACCCGAAACCCACCCCATGACCCATTTAGTATTCCAGGTCCATTACGGGTCTGGGTTATTGACATCTCTACGTTCGCTTGCGTGGTCGTCTTAAAGAAACCCTAACCCCACCGCCCGCCGAGCGAAGCTCCTTTCTCTTTCCCCAACTACAGTACTTGCTGTCGCCTTCAATTGGGCCTTTCCCACCCCACCTCCACACACGCAACTATATTATATTTTAGGGTTTTTGGTCATTTGGTATCCTAGATGAATAATACTAATAATAAAGCCAATTCGAACCAGTCCCCACAGCCACCAGTTGCGGGTGCCAAGGACTCCGAGGAAGACTTCCCTACCGCCACTTATGCCCTCCCAGAACCTCCTTCTGCGGAAAAATCCGACAACTCAGCTTGCGAAGACGACGTGGTGATGGAGGTCGCACCCGAGAAGGATTCGGCGGCTGCGCTGTTGAATTCTGCCGATGATCCCGTTGATGAGGATTTTGTGAATCCGTCTACTGTTTTCTGCATAAAGCTGAACCAGCCGAAGTCCAATTTGCTGCATAAAATGAGTGTTCCCGAGCTCTGCCGCACTTTTAGGTAACGTTCTTGTGTTTTGGAGCTTGATGGAATGGTTTCGTCTTAATGAATTGTAGTTTGAATAATATTTGATGCGTGCAATTCTCGGTTTGGAAATTTGGTATGGTTCAAGAACTTAGGTCTTGTATTTCTACTGGTTTTCAGTAGGAAGCTTAATGTCTCGATATTGGGTTTTATTTATTATACTTCTCGGTACTCTATGTGTCAGTAGTTGGCAATGAAAGCCTACAGGCAGGGGGATGGACAATTGGACAGTTATAAGGTTTCTACGTGGTCTTGAATCTTGACTTATCTTCAATTTCGAGATGCAAAAAATTTGCCTTCTAATTGTAATTTTACAGTTGTTGATGATGGTTGATGAGCTTTCTTTTTATATAAGCTGCTAGTTGCTGTGGTCCGTTTGCGGTGTTGACCATGCTTTACACTGCTACACTTTTATTATACTGAAGAACAGATTATTTATCATTTGAAGTATTCTAATCTTGGTCACGGAGAAACAAATTGTTTGTAATCATTGTAACATGTATCCATATATTTATTTTTCGTATTCTTTTTGAAAAGTTGGCGCTACTATTTGTTTCTTTATATTCTTCTTGTTTCTGTCAGGTCTTCATTTTTATTACCCTTTTGAGGAGTCATTTTTTTTTTATATTGCAGTGCTGTTGCTTGGTGTGGGAAGTTAAATGCCATAGCTTGTGCCTCAGAAACTTGTGCGAGAATCCCGAGGTTTTATTTCCACTCTGTTGTTTTTCTTTCTAAAGCTGGAAAGGTTTTGCATTGATGCAATTTGCTCATAGATGACCTGATAGCTCAACGTGTTATTGAACCCTGATTCATTATCATTCTCTGTGTAGTTTGTCTTCCAATCCTCCATTTTGGATCCCTATACATATAGTCATTCCAGAGCGACCGACTGAATGCACAGTTTTTAATGTTATAGCAGGTATCCTTGCAACTTACTCATGATATTGTGTTGTGATGCTGAATTATTCGGAGTTTGCACAATATGACCATTTACTTTAGTGGGCAGGTTTTCAAATCATCCGGGCTTAGTTTTACAGTTATTGATATACTGACTCATCTACCATGTATTGGTTCACATGTTATTACCTGATGTGTGTTGAGTTATTGAAAGTCTCTTAACATCTGTCTGACATGTTGAACAATGATATGGCTGTCGGGTTGTGAACTTAAATGCGCATTTTTTTGAAGTGCATTAAGTCAGTTTTATTAAAATAGGATGAACTGGAGCACTGAAATAGAAACATGATAATGTCTAAGACATGAATTTGTGGGTCTTATAATTTAAACCCAATGAATTATGAGATTCTTTTGAAAATAGTAACTTCTGTACCACTAAAAACGTAAATCATCACTATGTATCGGAGATTGACAATTATTCGACCATCTCTTCTGGTGGGATGCTTATATTTTTTTGTTGTGAATTTTCTCCCTCTGATATTTGATGTTTGACAGATTCTCCTCGCGATTCTATTCAGTTCATTGAGTGGTCCCCGACATCGTGCCCTCGAGCGCTGCTGGCAGCTAATTTCCACGGGAGGATAACCATCTGGACTCAACCTTCTCAGGTGTGCTACTCATGTTGAGCACCTTGAATAAGGAAATGACCATGAACTGTCTCAATGATTGTTAATCTATTGAGAAATTATGTTTTCCCGTAACTGTTATAATTGGTTTTTTACTGTTTCTTGGTTGTACACGAGATTTCTGATTGCCTTCTTTGTATCTGACTGTTTTGATTGTCAGGGACCTGCAAATCTTGTAAAAGATGCTAGTTGCTGGCAGCTGGAATATGAGTGGCGCCAGGATATTGCAGTGGTTACAAAGTGGCTTTCAGGAGTTTCTCCAGTACGGAACCTTTTATTTTTTGTTCATTTAAATATAAGTATTTTGTATTTAATACATTTGCTTTGCTGTTGACATTTTTTGTATAAAATTAGTATAGGTGGCTCTCGGTTAGGTCAAGCGGTTCAACAAAGTCCACATTTGAGGAGAAATTTCTTTCACAGCAACCTCATGCTCCAGGTTCATATTTCTCGCTTAGCTTACTGATTATTTTCATTCAGATTTGAGATTCAGTTTTTCCTTCACATGTTTGCACACATGATATGAAAATCCTTAGATTTCAATGGTCGGTGTTGTTCTCCATTAGGGGTTGAAACTGGGCGAGATTTATCCTGGTTTGTACTTTACAGTTTGCAGCAGATAGGTAAAACTGCTCAGTTTGCAATACTTGGTAGTTGTTTGCTAGTTGGGGCCAAACCTGGGAGGCCTTGTAAGGAAATAAAAACTGGAGTGGACACTGTTTATACAAGGTGCATTATGTTTCTTGCGAGTATTAGACTATTGATATATGTGACCATGACAGTGGTTTGCCAATTAAAACTTTTGTTGTCATTGATATTCTGTTCTTTGCCAGTTATGAGTGAAAGGTCATCAACCCTCTCACCCATGTACAAAGAAAAAAGAACGAAAAATTACTTTGACCCTAAATGTAAGAGAGAGAAACAACTGTGGAAGAATGAAGAATTTGTTTTTGAAATGCTTCTTTGAGATTGAATGTAAGAATGGAGAGAAACTCAGCAGAGAAAATAGAAAATTATTCTAGTCACAAATTGTTGAGTCATAGAACTTTAACTTACATGGCATGCATTGATTAAGAATAAACATGCTCTTCACGAGCTACTATATGTTATTTACAGTGATGTCTGATTTGCAATTATTTAATTGGCCAAAGATAAATTCCGGACTTAGTAGTCCATCAGTCGCTGCTCACAATTGTCATTTCCAAGTTCCATCTATGCTTTCAATCTGCTTATGATGTTGCGCTTTCCTCTGTGCATCACCTTTCCTGCATATAGCAATATATGTACCACAAGATGCAGTTGATAAAAATCTGAAATTCAAAGCTATTGCTCTTTTAATTGACTATTTGCAAACGTACCAGTTCATCATTTGATTAAATTAGCAACTATACACCGTCAATTCTTTATGGATCAAATTTTTGTGTTTATTCGTCTCTGAGCAGTTTCCTTTGGTTTTGGCAACAGCTGGTTGGCCAAATTTTCTCTGTGTCTGCTCTGTTTTCTCATCGGGCTCTGTTCAGATCCATTGGTCTCAGTGGCCACCTAATCAGAGTGGTGCGCCATCTAAGTGGTTTTGTACAAGTAAAGGGCTTTTGGGAGCTGGGCCTAGTGGGATTATGGCTGCTGATGCTATTGTGACAGATTCTGGAGCCATGCATGTGGCTGGTGTTCCGATTGTGAACCCCTCAACTGTTGTTGTTTGGGAAGTCACTCCTGGCCCTGGGAATGGTTTTCACGCTACTCCAAAAGCAAGTGTGAATAATGAAGTCCCACCACCATCTCTTAGCCCTCCGTCCTGGGATGGTTATGCTCCATTGGCTGCATATTTGTTTAGGTGGCAGGAGTATCTGTTATTAGAAGCAAAGCATGGCAAGAAACAGGCTGAACATGATTGCAGTGATATTGTAGCACTTCATTGTTCTCCAGTTTCAAACTTTTCTGCATACGTGAGTCCTGAGGCTGCAGCTCAATCAGCTGCGACTACAACTTGGGGTTCTGGTGTTACTGCAGTTGCCTTTGATCCAACACGTGGCGGTTCAGTGATATCAGTTGTCATCGTTGAAGGTATTCTTTTGCGCAAATGCAAGCTGGACGTGTGTGTGTGTGTGTGTGTGTGTGTATAGATTTATGTACCTGCTGATTGATTTACTATTTGGTGGTCCAAGCTGTTGGTCTTTTGATGCGGCATCAAAGTTTATTGGCGGATCCATTCTTGCCTTTTAGATTTCATTTGCTATTGCCGATCTCTATCCATCCCGTTTCTTTCTTTCTCCCTTGTCTCTGTCTTCCGCTCCCTTATCTCTGCCCTCCACCTTATTAACTGCAGCCGACATTGATACATAACATGGGAAAAGGAAAAGAAATATCAAAATGTTTCTTCATCTACTATTCTTGAATCATTCTTGTATTATATAAATTACTTGCTTGTTCTTATGCGCCCTTGATGGATTTGAATTCAGAGTGTTTTACATCTGTTTTAAAGCATCAGTTATCAGCATCCTCGTTATCGTCCTTCGGGCATATTTCCTTTTGTGTTTATTGATACATTGGTCTGTTACGTTGATTGTACAGGGCAATACATGTCCCCTTATGATCCTGATGAGGGTCCTTCTGTCACTGGATGGAGAGTTCAACGTTGGGAATCATCTGTTGAGAACGTAGTGATCCATCAGATATTTGGAAACCCTAGTTCCAGCTTTGGTGGGCAGGCACCTAAGCAGACAGTTTGGGTGAGTAAAGTAATCAAATGCATTCCAGCATCCAGCGAATTCAAGGGTCCTATAGCAGCAACAGTTGGATCAGTCTCTGATGGGAAAAATACACCAGAATTTGTTCCCGAGGCTTCGAAGAGGGTCAGTTTCGATCCTTTTGATCTTCCTAGTGATGTTAGAACTCTTGCGCGAATTGTGTATTCTGCGCATGGTGGTGAAATTGCGGTTTCTTTTCTACGGGGCGGAGTTCATGTCTTCTCTGGTGCAAACTTCACATCTGTTGATAACTATCAGATTAATGTTGGCTCTGCTATAGCTGCTCCTGCTTTCTCTTCTACAAGTTGCTGTTCTGCTTCTGTTTGGCACGATACAAGCAGTGATTGCACTATACTAAAAATTATCCGTGTTCTTCCTCCTACTGGTCCTATCAGCCAGGCGAAAGTTAATTCTGCTTCATGGGAGAGGGCTATTGCAGAGAGGTACCCAGTACCCTAATAATTAGTTGTGAGTTTGCCGCTGAATTTGGTCTCATTGGACAGTCTCAGATAAAATCTTGATTTTATCGTGAGTCGATTTGGTTTTTAGGGCATCTTGGTGTGAAGATACTTAATGTTTTGCTGCGGTCTTTTCTTGGCAGATTTTGGTGGAGTCTATTGGTGGGGGTTGATTGGTGGGATGCTGTTGGCTGTACTCAGAGTGCCGCAGAGAATGGTATTGGTATGTATATTTAATCTGTATTGATTGGCAACTATTCTGTCCAATTTCATGGTGACTTGAGAGTGTAGGTGAAGGACAAATGGCCAGACGTGATGAAAAGTGGTGAAATGTGTTCATGCGACTGAGTAAAATGACTCTATGATCGATACCTCTATGATAATGTTTATTCTATTCGATTCAGTAGGGGACGGAGGATATTTTTGTCTAAAACACAATCTTATCTTAATCTTCCAAGTATAATGCACATGATCATTCTATTAAGGGGTCTGTTCCGTAATGAAGAAATAGTTCAAACAAGGGTACAGTGGTCAGTGTTGTTCCGTAATGAAGAAATAGTTCAAACAACGGTACAGTGGTCTATGTTCCATAATTTTCATTACTTGGAGAATTTAATGATAATTATATGTTTTAGTCTGCTAAGGATTCTATGTGACGTAAAGTTTAAGAAGCCAAAAAAAAATCTCATCCATATGGCTTCTGCCTCTTAGGAATCATATCCTTGCTTCCTGATTTTTGTCTCTCGCTGACGGTCCAATATGGTATTCTAGTTTCATTGAACAGTGTTATTGCTGTGTTGGATGCTGATTTCCACTCCCTTCCGTCCACTCAACACAGAGAGCAGTATGGACCTGTAAGTCTGATTGATGGTCATGTTCATGCTTTGTATTTTTAGTTAAGCTTGTAATTTGATGAGGCACTTTTTTGGTTGGTTGTCATGTTCATGCTTAGTATTTTTAGTTGAGCTTGTACATTGATGAGCTACTTTTTAACACAATTCTTAGTATCTTATGATGTGTATGGATGACGCAGAGTCTGGACAGAATAAAATGCAGGCTACTAGAAGGTACTACAGCTCAAGAGGTTCGAGCTATGGTTCTTGACATGCAAGCAAGGTTGTTGTTGGACATGCTTGGCAAAGGAATTGAATCAGCATTAATGAATCCATCGGCCTTGGTGCAAGAACCATGGCAAGCATCAGGCGAGACATTGTCTGGTATTGATCCTGAATCAATGGCTGTTGACCCTTCTCTAGTCCTTAGCATCCAGGTGTAGTTTTAGACACTTCAATTTCCCATTATATCCCTGTCTGACTTGGCTTTGAACTAATCATGCCATCCTATATTGCAGGCTTATGTTGATGCAGTCCTTGATCTAGCATCACACTTCATCACACGTCTGCGACGTTATGCGAGTTTCTGCCGCACTTTGGCAAGTCATGCTGCCACTGCAGGCACGGGTGGGAACCGTAATGTGGTGACAAGCCCTACCCAAAGCACGTCTACACCGGCTACAACTTCGGGTAAGTCTACTCTAGAATTTAAGTTTTGCTATTATTTTAGCCTCAGTAGAATGTAAGTTTAATCACAGTTATTAAGGGGGTGCACCTAGCTTCTGTGGCCGCAGCTGTGGCTCCCAGGAACCTTCTGGCACCTCCCTTTCCAAAGATTTGTCTACGTGCATACCTTTCGCATACCTTTCTCGAGGCGTAAGTCGTGTGTAAAAAGTGCAGCAGCACACCTTTCTCAAGTTGTAAGTCGTGCCTAAAATGCGGTGAGGCGTTTCTCTGGTTCTTAATTCTTATGGTAGAATAAAATCCAGTGGCATATGCACTGTGTACATTAAAAAAACACAGGCCCTGCTCAAAAGTCACTGCTTTGGTTTTTGTTGAAAATAAAAACCTCAAGGCCCAGTCCAAATTCCTAAATCTGCCATTTCCAGTCTCTGAATGCTATTAATTCCAAAATCACCATACTGCAATTACTTCCCAGTCTTCCATAAGCCCTGTGATCGACTTCCAAAACTCTGATGAGTTTTGTCTCTGTGTTAGGATATTCTGGCATTGTTAGCTTTGACTCGGTGCTTGCTGTTGTTTCATGTGTGTCTTGTTTTAGGTGCTATTCTCTCGTATATGCTTGTTTGCAGTTTTCCTCTTTTTATATTTTTGTCCTGTCGTGGACTACTTTCTGCATTTGGTCAGAACATTGGAAAAGTTTACTGTTGTTTTTTCAGTTAAAAACCCCGCGTTTCATTTCCAGCGTTTAAACACGAAAATATCACTCTCATTCCTGGTGCACCTGATTTTGGTGACTGCCGCCTAAGACCTAAGTATGGATGTGAATGACTGACTTCATGTTCTATTCTTCCTAATTCTTAGCTAGGCCTCTCCATTTTCTCTATTCCGATGTCTGACGCAAGCTGAATTTTTTTTATGCTCAGGTGCGCAAGGTGGTACTGTAAGCTCTACAGGAAGCACTCAGATGCAAGCTTGGGTACAAGGAGCAATTGCCAAGATCAGTAATACACCTGAAGGGGTTCCTAGTTCTGCACCAAACCCCATTAGTGGTCCTTTAACTTTTATGCCAATAAGTATCAACACTGGAACATTTCCAGGAACTCCAGCTGTTAGACTTATTGGAGACTGTCATTTTCTTCACCGGCTATGCCAACTTCTACTGTTTTGTTTTTTCTTCCGGCGAACACAAATACCGCGGTTTAGTGGGGCTGCTCAAAGAAATACTGATTCAATAATCCAAAAACCCCAACCTGGGGTGGTGCAAGGCAAATCAGAAGAAACACACACAGTTACTGCAAAACCAGCTACAGCTGTAGTCAGGTTGGATGAAACACAAGCCGCAAGAACTGCACAGGTGGGAAATGGGCCAAAGGGACCTGAAGAAGGTCCAACCAGTCGGTCAAGATTAGGTTCTGGCAATGCTGGTCAAGGATACACCTTTGAGGAGGTACGCAAATACATGCAAAATTTACATGGAAAAAATGAGCTACAAGAATGGACGTGGCAGACTTTTTAAAGTTATCATATGATGTCATCTTATGGAAAAGGGGAAAAATGAAAAGGAAGATTTCTCTTTCTTACTTAATTCAAGCCTCGCATAAAATGGGCCTTAGTCTTATTTTTTGTGGGTGGGGAAGGAAGCACTAGATTCGTCATTGAGAACCAAGATATTGAAGGCTTAACTGTAAGAATTAGATTATGCATCCAGCGAATAAGACCGATTTCACATTGGTTGTTTGCAGCCATTGGGTCACAAGGGGAACCTTTGTTTTTGGAAGTTTCTATTTTTGGATACTCTGTCCTCTTAATTGTCTTAGTTTTATTACGACTGCCATGCAGGTGAAGATTCTATTTCTTATACTTATGGATCTCTGTCGGAGGACATCAGGTTTGGTACATCCTCTACCAGTTTCCCAGGTGGGGAGCAGCAACATTCAAGTCCGACTTCATTATATTGATGGAAACTATACTGTTTTACCAGAGGTTGTGGAAGCATCACTTGGCCCTCATATGCAGGTACTTGTCTTTTGATGCAGAACATTTTTCCAAGTTGATGGCTTCTCGTACCATCAGCCACCAGTTTTCTGGGGTGAAATTACACCCTAAACGCGTAGCCCATCAATTTACGAGCCAATATCTTGATTTCAAAGATCCACATTTTCATCCATAAAAATCGTTCTTTTTAGCAGAATATGCCCCGGCCTAGAGGTGCAGATGCTGCAGGTCTGCTTCTCCGGGAGTTGGAACTACATCCTCTAGCTGAAGAGTGGCACAAGAGGAATATGTTTGGTGGACCCTGGTCTGATCCGGATGACACGAGTCTCTCAGATGATAGTTCTAAATTTAGCACCTCAATGGATTTACTCGACTCTGCTTCATCTGAGAATGGTGATGCTTATAATGGAGTTTATGGCTTGTGGCCAAGGAAGCGTAGGATCTCTGAAAGAGATGCAGCCTTTGGACTGAACACATCAATTGGTTTAGGAGCTTATTATGGTATCATGGGATCCAGAAGAGACGTTGTAACAGCTGTTTGGAAAACTGGACTTGAAGGAGTGTGGTACAAGGTATAGCCATATTGGTCATGTTGAACTCAACATACCGTTGGCCTATCATTATTTTTCTTCGCCATTGTTATTCATAAAGCAGCAATTATTTTCTCAGCTTTCTTTTAGTGCCAGAATGTCTTGTTAAAAGTTTCTTTGCATATATGTATGCGTGTGTATCAATAGAAAGATGTTTATGATCAATAGAAAGATGTTTATGATCAATAGAAGTCTAACCTGAGCGTAATGACTCTTTTTTAACGTCCCAGATGAATATTTAAAAATTTTGATTGTTGTAACTTATTTCTGTTTTATTTTTATCTATTTTGAATTGCTTCATCCATAATTGGAAATGACGCAGTAAATTGAATTTCCATGTGTAACATTTAATTGCCCGAATTGGTATAGTGGAAAGTCATTCATCCAGCCGCTTGTTATTGTTCAAACTTGATGTATATAGTTAAAGCTTATTGTCCCATGAAGGATAATATCCAAAAACGTTATATCTTTGCTATTCAAATGCAATAAACTAAGTTGTAGTCTTGTCTTATGTGTGGATCCTTGATACATGTATGCACTCATCTATCTTCTTTGTTACTGATCCAGTGCATCAGATGCCTGCGGCAGTCATCTGCTTTTGCATCTCCAGGTGCGGGCAATACTAATCAGAATGAGAAGGAAACATGGTGGATCAGCCGCTGGGCATATGGATGTCCCATGTGTAGTGGAACATGGGTTCGAGTTGTGTAGCATCTGTTGGACTTTTCTGTTCTACAACACGCTAATGATCTTGATATGTCACATGTGGCTTGCTTATTCATGGAAGGTACGGTTTCTTTTGAAGATGTATGTAGAGAGAACAAGTCGGATCTATGACTCCTCCTTTGCCCTTGCATGGAAAGGACTATGTATGCTACGTGAATAATTTGTTTCTGTCAGTAGCTTTAACTTAGGTGTACCATAAACAGCATATAGGGAACAGTACAGTGGGGGTGTCTACAACATACAATTTAGGCATCGAGGGTGACATCTGAGTATCATGTATTTGTATGCTACCATGGTTAACTTCACTAATCCAGGACTAGGGATTAATTGATAATGTGTGGCGTTGATTTATTGTGTCGAATGTAAGTATGCCTTGCGTCAAAGTTGAATAGGTAAATTACCATGTGATAGTAATATGGTTCACTTTCGTCTGTAAATGTATCTAGACATATTTGTAAAATGGGTTCGTTTTTTTTTTACTGCTGACTATGCATCCATGGTCGCCAATTTTCTAGTGAACATAGGTATCAAAATTGGCATATATTTTATGACGAGAAACGTAATTCATTTTAATACTTGTTAGCAAAATCCATACCACCATGAATATCCTGATCAATGCGATTCCATGAACTAAGCCGTGACCAGAAATTTCAAGCTACCTTCAAGAGTATTATTTTGAGGGTGCATTTAATGTTGAATGTTTTTTATGTTATGGGAAGACATATAAAGAGTTATGATTCAACACATCACATAGATTTGTGAGTAAAGTTGAAATAAATTTTAAGTATCATAAGATGAATTTGAGATTTCGAGAGATTTTGATAAATTAGATTTTTTGTGATGTAAAAATTGTTGAAAGTAATCATGTGCTAATGACTTGATTACAATTTACAAGATACGTATCTTAAATATGAAAATTGAATCGGTGATTAGGGGTGTTCAAATTTCGGGTAAAATCGAAAAAATTGAAAATCCAAAACGAAAAAACCAATCACTAAACTGAACCGAAAGTCGAATTTTTTAATTCAGATATAAATGTTAAAATTGAAATTTATTTGGTTCAGTTTAGTGAATGATATTTGGTGTTAAAATCGAAATTTCATTAAATTAATAATTTTGTTTATATTTTTATTTATATTATATATTTTAATATAATATTTAGTGAATGAAGAACAATTTTGAATAATTTTTAGTTGATTGTTAATTGTTTAATTAATTTAGATCTTTTATTTAAATATTTTAATAAAAAATCAAGTAAAAAGGTAAAATATTATATTTTACAATTTATTTATATTATTAATTTAAATAATTATATTAAAACGAAATAACTGAACCATTTTGGTAGGAAACCGAACTGAACTGAATGAAAATGACTTAGATATCAGATTATATATTTCTAAAATCGAAATAAAAAATAAAAAATTGAAACGAACTGATCGATAAACATCTTTACCGGTGATAATATTATGAATAAGAAAGTATTAATTAAAGATCATGCCAAATTTTATGAATTAGAAAGTATTAATATTATATAAAAAAATATATTTTTTAATTTTTCGCTTTAGATCATGCCAAATTTTATTCGTCGTGACCGGAAGATAGTTTAATGAGTATTATGATTTCAAGATTAAAATATTGAAACCTGATACCCCGGAGATGAAATCATCAAGATCAGGCCCAAACTCCAGGTCCATCTCCAGGGCCCACAGGTGAAGGGCCCATGAGCAGTCCAGATATTCTCCTATAAATATCAGGTTTGAGCGTATGATTTTTCATTCACTATATTATTTTCGACAGCGCCCTTAGCTGCTCCCCCCATATATCCTCAGTCTCTGACTTGAGCGTCGGAGGGGCTACGCCAGGACATCTTCCTGGCCCCCTTCTAACGGTCTTATTCTTGATTTCAGGCTCAGGGTGATCTTAAAACCCACGTCTGAACTAGTGACGCTCGTTGGGATCGGATCCGAAATTTCCCGTGAGTATCAAAACCCATCAATTTTATTTTATACGAATTGTCTTTTTTTAAATGGATATTAAAAAATTGTGTATAAAAGTAAAACTAATTGCAATATAACAATCAACAGGGACGAGACGTAAACCTAACGTAACCCTGCTATAGACAAAAGAATAAAACAAGAGACAACCCACTATATGCCTATTTATAAATAAATAAACAATAATTTATTACTCATAAAATAATTATCCGATAAGATATGTATATATATATAATAATATATTGAGTCAGCGGGCATCAGTTTATATATATAAAATCTTTATAGTGCTGATAATTGACAAAAGTTCTTAAATATCACGGTCTAGTTCACTTGTGATATTGTCTGTTTTGACCCGAGTCTCACTACTTTAAAACATGTCACAAAGTGTGACGTCACACACTAACTCTGATACCAAATATCAACAAATATTGGATTCGATTTTGAATCGTATCTCTATTTCTTTCCAAGTCAATTGTTTGGAATTCGTATATATACAAAAAAATTGCCAAAAATAACAGAAAAAATGCTTTGTTAAAATAGTGGGTCTCATGTGAGACCGTATCACGGATCTTAATCTGTGAGATGGGTCAACCCTACCCATATCCACAATAAAAAGTAATACTCTTAGCATAAAAAGTAATACTTTTTCATGGATGACACAAATAAGAGATCCGTCTCAAAAATACGACCCGTGAGACCGTCTCACAAAATTTTTTGTCATGTTTAAAATAATAATAATAAAAAAAATAAAAAAAGAATATTATCCATGGATTGTATCATGCCAATTCAACCGAAGATAAGGGCATGCTTGGTAGCAACATTCCCACCTCATTCTATATTTATAAAATGTTTAACTTAACTAGTATACATTTATATCTTATAAAAATGATAATATTTTTAAATATCAAAATAATAATGATGAAAATAACAATATTATTAAACATATCACTATCATTTATATATCAATTAATATGTAATATTAATAATTAAAATAATAACTTAATTATAATAATATAAAAGTACATAATAAAAATAAAAAAATTCTTATTATAATATTTTATTAAAAATAATTATTTAATAAATAAAATAATTATTATCAATAAATGAAAATTCAGAAATATCTTCTTAGTCTTTCCCCTTCACTGGATAAATTAATCTTCATCCACTTTAGGGTAACTGATCAAAATTGATGGTCATTTTATTCATATATCTCCCGAGGTATAATTAAGTTAGAGGAGTGGTGGCCGAGATGTACGTTAGCGGCGGCGGTGCTCAAGTGCGGAAGTCGTTTAAGGATTCGCTGAAATTGCTTGAAGCAGATATTCAGCATGCTAATACTCTGTAACCGATCTTCCTTCGTATCTGATTACGAAATTTTCAATTTTTTTGGTCTTTATGAGCACTTTGTTTTTGAAAAAGTATTTGATGATCAGTCTATTTTGTTCACTTTTTGGTTTGAGTTTTTGTTTGTTAATTGCTTATTGTTTTTTTTTTTTGTTAAACAAAAAAATCTGTAGTTTTTAGGTGTTTTCTTTTCTTTTCTTTTTCCCCGAATTTTTTTTTGTCTTTCTAGCCTTCAAGGACTGGAGCACTGGCCGTTGAGAATTAGATATTTTCATTTTTAGGCCCTTCTTTTTACTCAACTTGAATTAGATATTAAGGTAGGTTTAATTGAATAATGCTGGGCTGAATCTTTCTCGGTTGCTTCTTTTTGTGATAAAGGTATCATTTTAAGCTCCAACTAAATGTTGTTTTGAAATTTTGAATTGTTTGCTTAGGAGCATTTGAGGTTTGTTCATGATTTCTAGTGATGAGCTCTGTGATGATATGGAATCAATTTGTGTCTAGATGGATTGAAGTTTTTGCTAAATTTTCTTGTCTCTGTTATACTTGTTGATATGTTTATTGGCAATTTTTGCTTGATTTCTTATTGTGTTTTTTGCTTTGTACGAGCTAGACACTCTGTTGAAAATTTCATATTTTGAAAAATTGGAAATTTCATTGGCATTGTAGGGCATCTGATTTTTCACGTGAGTATGATGGCGCTTGCCTACAAATGAGGATGTCATATAGTCCAGCGGCGCACTTTTTCCTTTTCTTGGTGCAGTGGACTGACTGCCACCTTGCTGGTGCACTTGGATTATTGAGAATCCTGATATATAAAGTGAGTGTTTGTTTATCGCCCACCTCCCGTTATTTTTGTGTAAAGTTATTTTTTTGTAAAGTACTTTCAACCTAAAGGTGTTGGTACTTGTTGTCCTCGAAGCATTTACCTTCTCTTGCCAAAGAATGCATGCAATCAATTGATCAAACTGGACCATGGCGCAGGTATATGCTGATGGCACCACCACCATGTCCACTTATGAGAGGAAAGCCAGCATCAGGGAATTTTACGGTAAGCTTAATTTTTGCTTGCAGATAGCAATTTAACTTAAAGAGGCCTATAAGTGATGTGGATTCTGATGTGCAATCATGTCTTCTTTCCAGCCATTATCTATCCCTCTTTATTGCAACTTCAAAGAGGTGTTACTGATTCAGAAGATAAAAAGCAGAAAGCTGTATGTTTCGAGAGATACAGGAGAAGAGATGAAGAAGAGCATAGGCACTGTTCTGATTTAGATATTGAAAGGGAAGAAGAATGTGGAATTTGCATGGAAATGAACAGTAAGGTAGTCCTACCAAACTGCAACCATACCATGTGTCTTAAATGCTATCGGGACTGGTACGTTTTGCCCCCTACTTTTTTTTATGTATGTCTCTTGGATCCGTGTGAAGAAACATACAATTTTGTTAATTTCATTATTGGAGTGTCCGTGCTTTCCTGATCTCCCATGTCCTATGATCAATACATGGAAATTGGTAACTTTTTTACCTGTTTGGTGTCTATGGAATATTCCTGATAAAATGAGAGAGACAGTAATCGTGTCTTCTGAATCGCTCTTCTTTTCCTACATTTACTTGAGTTATATTGTAAAGTTCATAATTCACGGGCAGAGGAAATTTTGAGGCCTCCACTGAGTTAGTTCCATGTCACAAGCATTAGTTGTCAGAAATCGGAATTTATTGTACCGATTTTGTGAATCTTACACATGTGGGCTCACACAATGTTGTGGAGAGTAGAGATGCCATTCTTTCATAGCATGTTATGCATCTGATGCTGTTCGCTTCTCCATTTCATCGATTTTTTTACTTCTGGTTAGTAACATGAAAGCTCTTCTAAGTGCAGGCACTCGAGATCACAATCTTGTCCCTTTTGCCGTGACAGTTTAAAGAGGGTTAACTCTGGCGATCTATGGGTATTTCTGGATAGCAAAGATGTGATAGACATGGGGGCTATAACAAGGGAGAATTTGAAGCGACTGTTCTTGTATGTTGAAAAACTGCCTCTGGTGGTCCCTGATACTCTATTTGATGCTTATGATACGCATGTGAGGTAATTAATCGTTTTCTCCAAAAGGCTGGGCAATTATCAGCTCTAGGGGAATTATCATTCTGGATCAAGAAATGATTGTTCAAAGTTTCATATCAGCGGCTTGTGTGGTTTATTCCACCTCTGATAAGAGCCCAGCTGTGATTTATTACTGGCAGAGGTTTAAGCTTTAGGTAGAAAGAGGGGAAGGTAAATATAATTTCTATCCAAAAAAATGTAAATTCTTGTACAGCTTGAAGTCTGCTTATTGAAGCTATTTCAGAATTTCTGAGACAATGATGGCCGAAATAAATAATCTTCTGTTTCTTCTTGTATTTATGGAATCGTCTTTACATCTAAGTGTTGTAAAATGTATATATTTCTGGTCGTAATGTTGTAATTTCAATGACCATTTTGGGTGTTTTTTCCCTTTGAATTTAATTATACTGTTCAAATTTCATTGTAATCTCTGTAGCATCATCTTGTTGCATAACTCTGGTGGTGCATGTGTAGTTTTCAGAGGAGTGGTCCCTCTTTGCAAGGACCAGTTCAGTGACATTTTATGATTTTAAGACTCGTTTAAAAATGGTAAGCTATGAGGATCTGAGAAATATTTGTCCGGTGTAGTGTATCGAAAGATCACTACTGTTTGTTCTAACAACTAGTGTTGGTATTTGGTATGTGTGATAGATATATATTTCAATAATAATTATTTGTGTGCGCTTCTTTGTAAATTGACATCTATCTTCTGGTCATATTCGATTCTTATCCAGTTGGTAGATAATCATACAGAAAGGACCCCTGAAATTGGGTCCCTTCATTTCATCTCACCAACTTAAGATGTCGACAGATATGACTTTTATTCATGTTACCCGATTGTTTAGAACAAGGGTGCATCCTCATAAATGATCACTTTGAATTACAAGTTCTCATTAAAACTGAGTGCGAATAATTTTCTGTTTTGGTTTGTACAAAACAATCTCATCGTTAATCCTTCTCGTTGATTTGCATTTTTATTTTTGAGGAACCAAACTATTCATTAGATAAGTCTGAAATAATTACATTTAATCATGCTTAACTAATCAGAACCGGTCTGTTAAGCTCGGAACGAGGACCGGATGAATGGGACCCGAAACTGCCTTCAATCCATTCAAAAATCAACTATAAAAACAAGGTCAATTTTAACATTTTCACACTATTTTTTACAATTCCACTTTTCTCTACAATCAATTTTCTCTCTTTGCTATCATTTGAAAACATATATTCAATAAATTTTGTTATATATTTATTTATACTCGATATTCTCTTTATAATTATTTACTTACTATTTCGAAATTTACTCAAATAAATAATTCAAATTTCAATAGTGTCATATTCTAAACGTGGTGGTGGTGGTGGTGGTGGTGAATACATTTTCGATTTTGGTGAGCATTTGGCTATATCTCTGATTTTGATGAAGTCAAACTTAGTCATGAGGAGGACGAAACAATGAAACTCCCCAACAAAGATATAAGGATATCATCGTCTGCTCGAGCAAGAAACACAATGGCAACATGACAATGACAGTTCGAGCAAAGAGAAGCAAAGTTTGGATCACTTCGATATTAAAAAACAAAGTATGAACAACTCTTTTGTCGAATTAAAAAACAAGTTAGGACAACTCTTTTGTTGAATCTGTCAGATTTTGTAAAATTCAAGAAATTTTTTTTTTTTTTAGTTTAAAATCCGATTACTGTTCCGTCCTTTATTTTGAAACCGTTGAGACGCGTGCTAAGAATAGTGTCCCGGCACGCTTTTGAGTGTGGACCTGCAAGTCCAAGGCGTCCGTAGGTGAGATACACTTGTTCGGATAGAAGCTCCTTCGCCATCGGATATTCACAGAAATCTGTAAGATTTTCCTTTTATATATTTTACTGATTTTGCTGTTTGATTTTCTTAGTTGATTCTGCAGAACAAGGAGAAAACTTTGGGTTGCATTAAAAATGGATTTCGCTAACATGGATCGGAGGCAACTGACGATTGCGGCGTCAGGATTTTCCGTCATGATGACGCTGCACTTAACTTTTCAGCTATTATCTCAGCACTTGTTCTACTGGAAGAATCCCAAGGAGCAAAAGGCCATTATTATAATCATAATGATGACTCCAGTTTACGCTATTGACTCGTTTGTAGGGATATTAGATTTACGCGGCGGCAAACAATTTTTCAGGCTGTTGGATTCTGTTAAAGAATGCTATGAGGCTTTGGTATGCGGCCTTTTGCGTATTTTTGTTCTTTCTTTCTTTTTTTCTTGTTGATTTTTTGGTTGCTTCTGATAATGTCTGGAATTGTGTATGGTATGGTTATGGAGCAGGCAATTGCGAAGTTTTTGGCTTTGATGTACAGTTACTCAAATATATCCATGAGCAAAAATATTGTGCCCGATGAGATTAAAGGGAGGGAGATTCATCATTCGTTCCCGATGACTCTTTTTCAGGTCGGATTTTTCTGTACCCCATCATTTATTTTGCTTTTTAAGATTTGGGTTTAAAAATAACTGATGATCAAAGTTTTGTATTTGAAAGAAAGATTGGATATTTGCTCTGATTTTTTGAGTAGCATTTTACAGCGATTTTCCTACTGAAAGCGTACCATATGCAGTAGGAAGTCGTTGGCTACTTTCACGAGCATGAGCTACGAGATGTTATATTGTTACATTTGCTTCAATTTGTTGGAAGATTATCTATCTTTTTTGAGAAAAATTCCTTTTTTTTTTCCCCGAGTGCAGCCTAGGAAGACACATCTAAATCACCGGACATTGAAACTTCTCAAGTACTGGACGTGGCAGTTTGTTATTGTCCGTCCCGTATGCTCTATCTTGACGATATTGTTACAAATGCTCGGGATGTATCCGAGTTGGCTCAGCTGGGCTTTCACCATTTTTCTCAACTTCTCATTTTGCTTAGCAATGTATTCCTTGGTTGTCATCTACCATGTCTTTGCTAAAGAATTGGCACCACACACCCCATTGGCTAAGTTCCTCTGCATCAAAGGGATTGTTTTCTTCTGCTTTTGGCAGGTACCGATTGTTTCCCTTGGTCCCTTCTTAAACCTCATTGAAGTTCCAGTTTGGATGCAAATTGTGATAGTGCTAGTTAATTTGCTAGTCATTGTGCATACATGTTTATCTTTTGTGTAGAATTTGGTGTGTACCATCTCGTTATAAGTTTAAATGGCCTCATCAACTGGAGCAGTCGATTTCTATAGACTGCGAAGTTGAAGTTTACAATTTCAGCTATTGATGAGAGTCACTAAAATTAAATCTTGTTTCATGGATTTCTAACATTCTGTACTGTTGCTTTTTATGGTTCAACTCCATGGACAATAAAAGTCATATCTCGTGAATTAGAACGCCCTTATTTGTTCATAGAAATCATTACCTTCTGGTGATTCATTTAATACTCTTTCCATACAGGGAGTGGTGCTTGACATCCTCGTGGCAATGGGCGTTGTTAGATCCCATCATTTCTGGTTGGACACAAAGCACCTTGAGGAAGCAATCCAGAATATTTTGGTCTGTGTCGAAATGGTGTTCTTCTCTGTTATGCAGCAGTATGCATACCATGTTGCACCTTACAGTGGAGACTTGGAAGCAAAGCTTAAGCTACCGAAAAGGGACTAATTCTCTTTTATGAATCAAAACAAGTTGTCTCAAAACGGTGGTGAAACTCTTGAGAAAGTAATTCAGGTTGTGTGTAACCGCAGTATTTTTGTACAGCATATAATTTTTAACGTTTGGAAACACGTTTTTTTCTAGTCTTGCATGGATTTTGTCAATGCAACGCATGCTTCGAGACGGGATCTTGAAAACCCTTGATCCAAGATTTGTGCGAATGTGTTTATCTCGTAAGAGCTAACATTTCTCTGTCCCCTTGAAGTAAGGTCGCTCCACATTTCAAATGTTGTACTTCTCTTCGTGCTGTCAAGTCGTTATGTCGTTTATTCCTTCTACAATATGAATTTCAATTTATTCATCTTCAATAATCTGTCACTAAACAAACCATCTATAGTCCTTAGTCTGACTTTTTAACCTGTTTAAACAAATTGAAATTGATAAATACAGGTAGGGGTGTTCATCGGTCGGTTCGGTTTTCGGTTTTTTCGGTTTTCGGTTTTAGAAATATATAATCCGATATTCGAACTATTTTTCTTCGGTTCGATTCGGTTTTCTACCAAAACGGTTCGGTTAATTCGGTTTTGGTATAATTATTTAAATTAATAATATAAATATATTGTAAAATATAATATGTTAATTTTCTACATGTTTTCTTATTAAAATATTTAAATATAATATCTAAATTAATTAAACAAACAACAATTAACTAAAAATTGTTCAAAATAGTTTTTCATTGACTAAATATCTTATCAAAATATATAATATAAATAAAAATATAAAAAAATTATTAATTTAATGAAATTTCGATTTTTTCGGTTTTGACATATATAATCCGAAACCAACCCAAATAAATTTCGGTTTTAACATTTATATCCGAATTAAAAAATTCGGATGTCGGTTCAGTTCGGTGTTCGGTTTTTTGGGTTTGGATTTTCGGTTTTTTCAATTTTATCCGAAGTTTGAACACCCCAAATACAGGTTTTCATGGGAACAAGCACTCAACAAATGAGCCATTCCAACGCAATTCTAAAATCCTGATTAAAAATATTAGATTTAGACCGTGACAAAAAACACAAGTACTACATAAATACATAATAAAAAAAATACAAAATTGTTGTGGGACAATTTAAAGAGAGGCATATTAATTTATTCGGTTTATTGGGTTTTTTTTCCACTTCAACTTCCCTCTGTTCCAAATCAGCAAACAACGTGACAAGTCTACAATGTTTGAATTTATTGGTGACCTAAATCCGAACAAGAACTTCCATATCTTTTTCGTCCCTGATTTTGTAGAAATTCAACTCCCACTCCCTGCTAGCATAGATGATATAATACATATAAAAAAAAAAAAAGTTCTAAGACCGCTTCACCATGTCGTTAATAATCAGCTCAATTAATCGACCAGGCACAACTGCACCTGGTCGGATTGGGCATATAGCATCATCATAAATCATTACTTGAGGAAAATAATAGAATCTACGACTGCGCCTCAACACAGTAACTAGTTCTTACCTATTATATATGCATAGCTTTAACTTTGAGAATGTAATGAAGGAAAAAGCAGGTGATGGCAAAATATCAACCCGCCGAAATCTTTCTCGATAAGTTGTCGATTTAAATAATCCAATCTTGATGTATCAGCTTGCCCGCTAATTTCCTAGGACAGGGGTGTCCGAAGGTAAGTGCAGTCCTCCAATATCTTCCTGTGTGGAGCCCGTGGAGACACATTTCATGGCCCCAGAATTTGAGACAGGGGACAACTCTTCCTCACGCTCCGGCTGGATATTAAGGTCTATTTGTCCTTTCAAAGGCACCACAGCCGGTTTATTCCCATTATGCTCATCAACACAGGCCACATTGCCAGAATCTTCTAGATTTACGTCATTATTTCCCGCATTGTTACTTGGTTGTGCATTGATATGCAGCTGTTGTTCGGGTAATTGTTGCTGCGGCAAAGATTCAGATTCTTTCTCCAATTGTTTCTTTTCACGCCTCTCCATCAGGGTTCTGAAACGGCGCCTTAATGAACTACATACAGCACACTCACATGATTGCTTATGTTTCAAGCCTTTCCCACTTGGAGGCTGAATGCAAACGATGCAAGAACAGCCAGGTTTATGACGAGGGTGTTTTGTCCTTGTCGGGGAAGAATGTGGAAGGCTTTCTCCCTTCCCTTGGATGGCTAGATTTGCAAGGGCATCCAGCCCTTCCAGGCCCACAAACAGATCAGAATGATGTTCGGTGGTCTTGTTTTTCTCAAAAGAAACTTCACAACAATTCAAAAGGGCCGGAAAACATATAAATGTGAGAAAAAAGCAGGAAAATGTAATACTACTGCAAAGAAATACGCGCTTTTAAGTTTTACCTTTGCTAATGGTAGGTAATAATTCATTAAGTTGTTCTGCAAATAATTCCTCGCTAGCTGAGCATAGAGATCTGTGGGGAGTTTAATACGGCACAAGGGGGCCGTATCTTATCAATCATGATAATTCTTTTAAAGAAGCAAAGCTAGACATCCACAAGTGAACATGTCGGTCTTTATTGAAACAAAAAATGTCCAATTTCACTACATTTGGCAGGTGCTGTTAAATTCGGAAGAAAGCAAGTGCCATTAAACGAAAATATCATCGATCGATGGACCACAGCTTTATATACACTATTGCTTCCAGAGAGGACATACACAAGGATTCGTTTAAACTCAGATTACGTTTAAACTCAGATTAATAGTGTAAGAACCAATCAACGGAATGTCATCAAAGAAAAAATGCATAACACACACTACCTGCCAAGGTCCCATGCATTTTCAGAACAGGTCCACCTAGAAGAGAGAAGTGCATCTGCAGGTACTTTGCGCCACTTAAAACACTCTTCACATTGAGCCCACTGAATCTTTAAACTAAGGCAAGTAACAATTTGATGTCAGCTTTCTCGCAGGCAAAGTGGCAATACTGCTAGAGGGGAGAGACTTAAATGGGGCAGGGCTCCAGTATGCAACTTACCCTAAATTATCTACTACTGGAATAGTAGGCCTTCCAATAATTGGTGCAGCCTCCTAAAGATAACAAATAAGGAAGTTGGCCAAGAAAGAAAGTAAACTCTTTATTATGTTTTACTATCACACATGTACTTCAGTCGGACAAGATAAGCACAGGTTACAATAAAAAACAAAAAAACTCGGCTCCGTGAAACAAAACAATCAGCGATCAAACAAAAAGTATCATAATCGGCAATGAAGGCATTGAGCCAAATGCCACGTGCTTCATTTTTCTGCAGCCACCTGTGAAATTAGACTATGAAGGACAAATGAACTTATAAGTCCAAACATCCACGTGTTTCAAAGAGCAACATGCAAAAAAAACACAAACAAACATGATATTAGGTTAAACAAAGCACGAACAAAATTTAATATTTAAGAAACCTAGTACCTCAAATTCTTCAATTTCAAATCCTTCTATGACAAAAACTGATGGAACAATTTTAGGAGGTGGGCGCATCAATAGTTGAGCTTCTTCCCAAGTGAGCTTCAACTCCATAATATCCTCATTTTCAATCCTAAGACGCTTGCTCTTTGTACCCAAGGTACTATTTTTCCTATTGTTATGAGTCATTGGCTTGGTTTCAAGTATTTTCTTTGAATTGAAAGTAGATTTAACAATTGACCCAGCACTTCTTGGATCTGACTTGGCAACCTGGTTGATGAGTGGAAATCTCTGATGTGATTTACCATTCAGATTACCATTTATTGAAATAACTTCCCCAGACCTATTCTTTATGATATCATCCTCCACCACAGCTGATTCATTATTCCCAAATAAAGAAGCTTCATCTCCCTGCGAACAAGAAAACAGTATTAATAAGTAACTTAGAATCTAAACTCGGACTCAAAATTCAATAAAAACTGAAAGACTTTATAATGTGTGACCACATGTTCGTGTGAACACAAGTACATGTAATCACAGATACGAAGCTTTGTCATTTCAATGCCTAAAAGAAGCAAGTATCAGTTTGGAAAGCAAAGATGCAAAGGCGGTTAGGCACTTCTCGACAGACCACTGTAAGATGGCAGAACATGGAATCACAATTTTCAATAAGGCTGTCATTTACAAGATTAGAACAAGGTGATGTTGGAGGACAAACCTGATCAAATGATGGCATAATTGAAGCCTTTCTGCATCCCATGATCAACTTTCCTTCTGGTTCAAGTCTACTAAATGTTACTGTCAAGGAACATCTTTAATCATTTTGCAAGTAAAAAAAATAATATGTTTACTAGCTCAGAAAAGAGTATTCTCAATATAAATGTCCAACAAAAAAAATGAAATGCTTTAAACATTCTGTAATTTTTCAATATATGCAAGTTTGGTCATCATAACTGTATGCAGTTGCCGTGCCGCCCCCCCGCCCCCACCCACCCCACCCCACCCCAACCCTGCCCCACCACATACACACAAACACACTTAGCTCTCGTCCCCTTGCCCACCCTCTTGGCAATTCCTGAAGCCATCCTGCGTGTCCACAGCATTAGTTTGCCAAACCAAGCAAGTGATAGCAGAAAAGGAGATAAGGTATATTCATTGCACAAATAGTAGACGAAAACATTATGGAAGAACAACCATGATGGTGGCACATTAAAGAAAGGAAACTTCCACCCCTCAAAGATTAGGGGAAAAAATAAATCAAAAGCAAGGCAGAAGCGTCAAAGACAAAATACCTGTATCACCAGCTTGAAGTTGCAAGGATTGTAAACATGGAGTAATTCCTTCTAAAACATACATTCGACTGTTATTGTTGGGCCAAAATCGAAACTGAAAAACCCATTCCTTCCCAGTCGCATCCCGTACTTCCAAAGGTAACCCTTCTGGTTGAGCAATTGGCGGAAAATAGGCCTGTAGAATCGTTAACAAGCTGAATTATGTCATAATGTCAGCACACGCAAGTGGCATAAAGAAGACTATACGAAGCATTCTGTCATTCTGATGTAGAAACTTCTCCTTTTGTTTCGCTTTTTAATTGTTTCCAATCAGGATATAAATACACATACTAAGAAATGAAAACCTAACTAAGTTTACTTTTTCCTTCAATTTTTTGAAGCCAACAATTTCAATACAAAAACACCTACGAAAACACAAAACCAGATGGAAGGCTTACAAGTAATATGCAAATTACAGATCACTCCAGTTATGATCCCACTGGGAGAAACTATTTCACCATCTTCGTCAATCAAGGACCCAGATTAGCAATTGACATTTTCAAGAGCCAAAAGCTAATTTATAAAAATTTCACAAACCAAATGGAAATTCCGATTTCCAATACCTAAGCACACTAAACCTATCTGCAATACCAAACCCTATTATACTTTAACATGATTGTTGAAAAGTCTGTAAGTTCATTGCAAAATTTTCCTGAGATCCAAGAATAGGATGTATCTAAATTTAGAAAATAATACTACAAAGGAACCTATAGATGCTCAGAAAGGAACATAACTTTGTGTTGTACAAGAGTAATTCTAGCTCTTACAAAATGCAGATACCCATGCAAATTCGAATTCGAACAAAAAATAAGTAATCTCGCATCAACATCTATAAGAATATAGAAGAAAAATAACCATTTAGCATGAGGACTCACCTCTGCACATTTTTTTGGCAGGACTAAACGCCCAATCCGTCCCGCATCACTAGCAGTCAACAATTTTTCAAACAATGGAGTAATGACCGAGTTCGAACTAACAAGAAGATAAGGCGAACTCAAGGTAGTGAACACTAACAGTGTACATATTTTGTATTATCAATCATGCAAGTCTTATAAACGTGTGACTCGATAAATCAGGACCACAATACTAGGGAAAACCATATTTCAATTAATATCTGACAAAGATCTTAGAAACTCCAAAAGTAAAGGACACTCAAGAACCACAGGATACTCGGTAGATATCTGTTGAAGCTCCTCATCAGTTATTTGGGGGCGATACCTAGGAAGCAACTGACCTCGGCCACGATCATCTCCTCGAGTTTTTCCATTACATGGTTGCACCTCACTAGATGAGCCCACTCTGTTATGATTCCAGATCTGTTTTCCGACTTGAATTGATGGAGTGAATGGCTGTGAAAGAATAGCAGAAATCTGGGTAGAATCATTGGCTTCGTTTTTGGATGAAGTTGCGGCCATAAATGAACCTCCAACAGCAGAATCATTCTTTGGGAATGTTATTGGGCCAAAATCATTTATGGACGAATTTGATTGTTCCTTGCAGCTGGCTCCTGCAACAGAACAATAAAATCATATATGGGAGTAAAAAATATCCCGGACAAGGCAGCACAAGCAGCCTTAAGTTTATTCACAATATGATAAATAAAGTTACCAGCATTACCATTCACAAATGATTCCCTTGGACCGATTCTTGACTTTCCATCAACTAATCTTTCAAAAGAGTTATCTTTTGTCCCAAGGGAAGCTGTAGAAAATCTCTGACATATGCGAAACCTGTCCATCCCACCCAGTAAATCAATTTCAAAGGGCATCCTTGGTTGCACATTTGATGGGATGGTAAAACCATTGAACAAATTGGGTGCCGGATTCCATGGTTCTGGACCTGAGCCAACTGTTGCACTCAAAGTTTTCACAGAGAGGTCCTTCATTCTTTCAGGTTGCGAAGGAAGAGAGCGTGAAGGTGGTGGCCAGGCAGGATTTGGGGTCTGAAGCATGGGAAGGAAAGGTAAAGAATGAGGGCTCATTCATTCATCTAGACATAATAATAATAAAAGCAGAAAATTAAGTTTTGTGACGATAGAAGTACTACTTCTATGACAAAATACAGAAAATAGATCTCAACTGTCTCAACATGTTTTTATAACATTCAACACCATAGAAATTCATCCAGATTTTGGGGTAACTACATGATCCTTCATGGATGCTCATTTTAACATTATTTGCAGACAGATAGTGATCTGCCCACCTTGAAAAAACCTTGTAAAATCTCAAAGAGCCAGAATATATGTGAACTGAATTTTTTTTTAAAAAAAAAAAAACCAGTGCCAAGACAAGGTCTTTACCTACTATCATGAATAAAATTGAAAAAAAGTTGAAATAAACTTGTACAATTAATCAAGGTTAGAGATTCAACAAGCTTTCTGAATGCCACATGCAATCTACATAATTTGAAACACAATAACTAAAGCATGAAGTTAGGGAAAGTAAAATCACATGTTGAAACAAAACCAGTAAAGAAACAAGGGACATAATTCTCACCAGAATGTCACTTTTCTTTGCACATGTTAGACATTCAATTCCTCCTGCATCCAACAGCACGAACATATGGAACGATACTATACATCCACAATGAATTTTCTGCAACAATGAAGTCATTTTTCGGAACTTACAAATTCTCTTTGCTGCAGAAAAAGTTGGACATAAAATTTCGAAGTCTAAGGAAATGACTTACATTTAAGTGAAAATCCAAAATTTAAATCCAGTTTACCTTTCCACAAGATTCGCAGCTTCTCCAACCAGAAGCATCAAGGTGGAATGTCTCGCAAAAATTTCCTTCCTCATAAGCAGAACTATATTGGCGATAAATCTCATCAATTTAGAAAGAAAGAAAGAAAAGAAAACTGATCTGAATTATTTGATACGATCTTCCAATAATGTATAGAAAGGCAACAGGCAAGTCATTTCCAAATTTTCCATCGTGTCATAAATTTACATGCCCTAGAAATAATGCATATTTAACTTAAAACCTTAGTAAATGCTTACAAATTTTCAGTAGTCGAGATGCAAATCAACCCATATAACAACCACTGGACCATTATAAAGAGACCTTAAAAACAGTTCCTGGTGAGCATGTCAACCCACTCAATGCAGATTTTAAATCAAATATTGTGACTGCAAGAAACTTCAACCATACAAAACATGACCAAAAATGCCAATCAAATATCTGACTCCAGTATCTTCTTTTACCTTATCAATTAAATACCAATGAACCACCCAAGTTCTAGATTCCATGTAAGATACAAGGAATATAGTTGATTTTACTGCCATTGCGAAATGTTTTTCAAAATTTAATTTTTTTTGGAAAAAAATAATCCACAACTGGAGTCGCTATTGTTCCGTGAAATATACTTGGAACTGGATTAGCAGCCTCCCACGGCCTCTTCTACCGTTTCAGCTAAACATGCCTCCACTCCGTAATGACAAAAAATGGAAACTCGTAAAAAGATTTCCACAAATCAACGCAATTGTGTCATGTCACTAAAAAGAAGAAATTGACCAAAAAAAACTCAAAACCATAACCTACAAAAGATTCCCATGTAACAAAAAAAAAAGAGAAGCCAAACCAAAGGTCAAAAAGAGAGAGAGAGAAAAAAATTCCTTACGCGCATCGATCGCAGAGATGAGCATAGTCACCAGTCCGGCGGGGCCAACCTCTCCTCCACTTCTCCGACCCCTCTCCACAGTTCAAATTAAAGCAAAATCCCGTTGACGAAGATGATGACGTCATCGTAACACAGAATCCCGACAAACGAACATCTGATGTGGGACCAAAATCTCCAAGTACAAAATCAAAATTCAGCACAGAAAACCATGTTCAACTTCAAACACCCACAGCCCTAAACAGAAAACGTTCGAATTGAGGACATAACGCACGGGCAACTCATCTGAAAGTGGTCTCGGGGTAGTGGAGTGGGGCATCTCACACAGAGAGTGCGTGTGCTGCGGGTTTTATATTGCTTTGACGTCGTCGTTTTTAGAGAGTAATCTCTCCTCTGGTCCTCGTCGCTTTCATGAGATGCAACGTAATAAACTCCAACGTTATCCAAAGCTACTGCTTACTTACCTACCAAAGTTTATTAAACAAAAATAATATATATTAATTATTTTTATGTTTCTAATTGTTTTCTCTTTTCTTCTAAAAGTGATACACACGTATGGTATATATTATTATTTTTTAATTTGATCAAATAATATTAAATAATTAATATAAAATTATTTTCAATTTAAAAAATTTGTTCGATTTAAAAAGTAAGTTTTGTTTTAGATTTTTTCTATGTAAAATATGAAGTGATTTGAAAAAGTTTTTAGTAGGACAACAAAGATAATTATGAGATTAAGGGTATGTTTGGTGTATGTGATAAAAGGGTGATTGATGAGTAATCACTCCTCATCATATGTTTGGTATAAGTATTGGTACTCCCAATTATCTTGTGGGCTATCACATGGCCCGTGTATGACCCGCACTGTACATATTATTACATGGGATATTAACTATCACATCTTGTCCAAGTGATTCTTTATACAACTCAATGACAATAATATATAATTCTTGTTTTACCCTTTAATAACAAGTATGAACTAAATTTATACATATGATTTAATAATATTTATGATTAGAATTCGAGATAAATATTAAAATATAAAAGTTTATGTAATAAAATATAATTGTACAATTTTAAAAATCGTCTTAATCCCAGCTTATGGATTTACTATTCACTATTTAAATTTTTTTTTTTTCAAATTATATAATTCAAATTAACAACAATAATAATAATAAATAAATAAATAATAAGATGTAAAATAATAATAATAATAAATGAGAAGATACAAATTAACATCAATAAAAAAATTAAATAATGATAAAAATAATTAATTAAATTAATAAGAAATTATGGAATAATAAAATTAATGATTAATTATAAATATAATTAATGATGAAACTATAATTAAATTATTGATTAAAATAATATGTCACTAATTATAACGAGAATAATTATTGTATAAAAAATAATTTTAGAAAAAAAAAGAAAATGAATTTTTATTATTAATATCATGATTTGTATAATAAAAAAATTTATTAATAAATAATAAGAAATAATTTTTTGATAAATAATAACAATTACAAGTCGGAAGAAGAATAATTAGTAAAATAAAAATAAAGTAGTAACAAAATAATAAGAAATAATCAACGTAAAATCAACAAAATCATTATAAATAATAAGAAATAATTATATAATAAATATTAACAAGAAAAAAAGATAATAATAAATGATATTTAATGAATAGGTAATAAAATAATATTAAAAATAATAAGAATTAATCAAATATTTTTTAAAATTATTTATTTGTTTATTATTATTATTATTTTATTTTCTATTATTTATTTTTTTTTTGTTTATGTTTATTATATTTAGGTAATGTGATTATATACACACAGTGAGGATATTTTTGTCACNAAACATCATATATTTTATCTCACTATATTATTTATCATCATCTCTCGTTTTTTTAATCACTCTAATTATTAATTCTTTAGTTATCGTATCCTACACACCAAACATAGTCTAAATATTTTGGTGTCTTCTAAGTTAGTTACTTTAAGGGTATCACACTTAATAATATAGTACATATGTCTTATACGATTATAAAAATATATATTATATAACAATTGTCTTTTTCTTTTATTTTTTAATTTTCTGAAACATTTCTTCCTCTGGTTAATAATATATCAAATTAAATTTTTAATATTTAAATTCAGGAAAAATATATAACTGCTGCATATCTGTGAAATGTTATGGTACTCAATGCAACAAGGTGTCAGGTCTACTAAATGCAAAATATTTTAACTTACATATTTCCCTTTTTTAAGTATGTATAATGTATATTTTGAAATAATATCATTTTCAAAATTGAAATCAGACGAACTAAATTCGTATCTTTGTTAGTATTTTGTATTGATATTAAAAGTTATTAAGACAATATTTAACAAATATAACCAATTAAAATGAGGAATGGTGAGTTGGTGACTATTTGTCACACGTTTCACAATTTACAAAATTTATTGAAATTTCGGACACGACATTATCAAATATCAGTGCAACAATATTTTTTATAATTCATTTGATTAATATTTAAATGAGGATCAAAATATAATTATAAGAAATAGTAAAAGACTAGATTGCAATTTTGATATACGAATTAAAAAAATAAATGAATTAAAAAAGACTTAAGAATTAAACATACAACTGATTACTAAAAAAGAAAAATTCTATCCGATGAACTACAGTTGGCTTGCATTAAAATTTTAACGCTTTAATAATATATATAATTATTAAAACAAACCATGACATCAATAATTAATTACTCTAAGTATCTCAAGCTTAATAAAATAGTACAGATATAGATATTGTAGCAGCTTATTCTTGAATAATTAAAACGCAGTATTTATTATTGAACCTCAAAAGCACGACAAGAAGACGGTTACGGCAAAGCCTCCAACATAAATGAACATTTTCAAGCCAGAAACCAGACATCAAACCACCGTCGCTTCGTTTTCTCCCTTGATACTTCCTATACAAAAGAAGTCCAACAAATTGATGTAATAATCTTCTCCATATGTATAAATTAGTCAATACAGCAAATCAGTCACTCCGACAAGAAGACATCGCTAATTAGGAGAAAATAAGGTGGCTAATCCTTGATCAACTTTAATGATTATTTTGCCATAGCTCATTAGAGTTTCCTCGTTGCACTTGTATGCTCCTTTCCCTCTGGCTAAAACCTCCCCGTCTACGTCTATTATTCCGGCCTTGTCTGGGTTATTGGTTCGTGGGCCAGGTTGCAAAACGAAAGCCTTCACCTGTAGTTGTAGAAATTTGAAGAGTTGAGAATCACATATCCAAGTAAATTATGTTTCAAACCATGTATATATGTCTTGGCCATCGATTTTTTATTCGAGGGTCTGTTGTTTACAAGTATCAGTCATCGTTTTCAAATAGTATGGTCTACGTACTCACGGAAACATTTTTAGGCTAAATAGTGATTGACGCATAAACAACATTCTAACTAGCAATAACGTTTACCCTTGAAAAACAAGCAACACACTATTTTAAACAATCTCACCAAGTGATTAAAAACCCAAGATTTTATAAATGAGTAAAAATTTTGGGGTTGATTTCTACACATTTAAAGCACAACAGTCTGTTATGCTCACTCGATATTCATTAAATGTCAGAAATAAGGTTGAGCATAACCGATGTGTCACATGACATGCACCTAGCATTGAATCAATGTAGTAGATCAGATAGCACAAAGTTATTTGAAGGTATGCTCTGGTTTAAAAAGGTTGCACCTTGAAGTAAGACACAAACGGCGATTTGACATGGCCTCCGGAGTTCAATTCAGTCAATGACTTTAGCAATGCAAATTTTGGGATGTCCTTTATCATGATCAAGTCCAAATAACCATCAGAAAACTGCAAATCATTACGAGGACAAAATATGAAAACAGGAGGTTAGTAACACTGAATTATTCAACGAACAAGTATATACTAGTAGTAGGATCAATTATTCCATATACATGCAGAACGACACAAACCTCAGCATTAGGTGCTGCCATTGCATCTTCACCTCCCCACGGTACATTATGGAGCCATATTGAAACAAAAGGGCCATCAACCTTCCGCCAATTTAAACTTTTAGCATCGACTTCAGGACCATGATAGCTGTATTGCTCATCTGATTTCATTTCAGCCTCACCATCTACGATGATTTGATTTTCAAGATCCAAAGGTTCTCCATAAGTTTCATATCCAGGTGCTGGCACAAAGAATACGCTACCATCATACTTTCTAAGACCAAGTATTCGTTGAACTGCCTGAACATTAAGAAAGTTAGCCGTCCACAAGAATGAATGCTGGAGTATAGACTACAGCCTCTCAATTTCTTCAACATCTTTCATCAAAAAACAAATCAAGAACACCTTTGCATGAAGCATGTGAAATGCCTCTATTTGCACAATGTTAAATGGAACGAGCCATAACAAGATAAATGGAAGGTACTGGTAGTAAATGGATAAACTATTTGTTCCATGCTATATAAGAATGAGAGCGAGTCAGTGGAACAATTACTTGTTTGAGAATAGAAATGCACGAGGGATAAAATTAAGGATCCAAAAAAAATGGTGAATCAACAACTTCAAACAAGTTAAGCTTCCACTGGATGCAAAGAAATTAAACGGCAAAAATAACATAATTATTGCAAAATGTGATCAAGGAACATATTCATACATCAAAACACACCTAATTCGGTAATTCATATGACATTTTTTTTTATCAGAAAGAATGATTCTGTTCCTTCAAGGCAAAGCTTTTGAACCTATGAATGACAAGATATGGATACGTGATACAACAATTGCAAAATTTAGGAAACAACATGGAGTGATACATCTACTTAATATACTTGTATATAGTTAAATATATAATATGTACACACAAATGCTATGAGGACGAATAATGATAAAGATATCATTTAACATATAAATAATAAAAATCAAGCAAAAATTTGTGTAACACATTAAATTTTGAATTTATTATAAAAATCAATCCAATAATCCCAAACAATAGCATATGTCATACTATAAAAAGTATAATTTTCCTTTATTAATAACTTCAGCCTTTTATTTTCATGTTCTTAAACTTTTCGTTATATATAAAAAAATTCTAAACAATTGTGAAAATCCCCATTCCACAATCTCGAAAGTTCTAAAATAGTCCCCCAAGTATCATTTCAAAATTGCAAAACATGTCCCCATACCCTCTGTGAGTCTGTTTCAGGTACCGTATCCAATTTTCTTTTTTAAGTTTGTTTTTTGGATACGTTCCCAGCCATATCCACATGGTATCCATAATATATCCATGTCCTAGAAGTATCCAATACGGTGCGTAACAATTTTCTGAGTGTCCAAGAAACTAGTTTGCAATTGATTATTTATGTCAAATATGCTAATATGTCGCTCAAGAATGTTCTACTACAATAACAGTCCCAGACTGCAGGTTAATAATTGAAAAAAATAAAATAAACGTAAGGATTAGTTGTGATAAAGAACTGAAGGGAACTAGAATTTCTGAACTCACGTAGACATCTAGCCGAGCACTCCCCATCCACCTATATTTCTCAGATTCGATATCAATATCAGCCACAAGACCTTGCATCGAAACCACAAAAATAAGTAACTATATATCAATATATAAACCGACTATGAACGAAGCATAAGATCACATACCCCATGCAAGCATCAACACGCTAAAAAATTTGATGTTCCCTTGGGATAAAGTAGCTACATCCAATGACCGTTTATGCCCTGCAATTTAAAGGCCACAAAATTGTTACCCGAACTAAATCAAGGGCTAACATATTTCAAGAAAAACAGACCAACAAAAAAATAATAAATAAATAAAGTGGACCTCACATACCTCGAATGACAGCAAGTGTAGCATTAGAGGCTGCGCAAGGTTCACCATTCGAATCTAGGAGTGATTTTGCCATGCCATTTCCAGTTCCTACATGCAGCAACAAACGTAATTCGAGAAGGGTAAGAACAAAAATATTTAAATGAACAAAAGATATAAAGAACAAAGGCTGAGTTACTCTTTCGTTGCTATCTTTCCTTGTCTGAAAAGAAATAACTAAATAAGAAAATCTTCTCATTTATGAAATTCAAAGATAGGAATGATCACCAACAATCCAAATACCATATATGGATCCACAGGGTGTAAAAAAAAGCCCACAATTAAACACCACATATTTGAGTTAAAGAAGTAACACATGGTGTAACGAATCAGCATCTCAGTCATACACTCATGCTCCAAACACAGCAGCAATAACAGTAATCTATAATCAAGAAAAACAGTTATTTGATGACATTGCTTGTTAAAATCTTGAGATTCTTGTTCATTTTAAACATAAAGTATTCAAAGAAATGAATAACGGTTCGCTCAAAAAGATACTTTTTTACATTTTATATTTCCTCAAAAGTACAATGTCATGAAAGCTGATATGCAAGTTAAGAGATTACATAAGACTAACGAAACAAAGTAGCATTAACTGGTGTCTCCCCATATTGCAAAGAGAACCTATGTCAGTACTTATACCAGAGTCTGGATAAAATTGAAAGAATAGTACTGGATGAAAAAAGGAGAGTTCTGACAAAAATACTTGAAATGCCCTTTTACTGATCCGGTAAATTCATGTCATGACAGCTCATACACCACGAGAAAACTGATCCATAAACATCACTTTATTTTTATGCTGAGAATAAGTATGCAATTTTTTTATACAAAGGGGTACGGTTTTTTTACCAAAAAAACTAAATAACTAAACAACCCCATGCAATCGGTGGGATTCATATCCAATGCCTCTAAGATCTTGAGGCCTCGCCCTTTAGAAGGGTGGATAAAAATAGAGAATCAATTATATTATCAAAACTAATCATTGAATGGTAAGACTTAAAATGAAAAGGTGGTCAAACCTGCGGGAACCACTCCAATAGGCATTTTTATTGCATTTTCCCAGTCCTCCCTGTTAAGCAATCCATTTATTACCTACTAAAAGCATAGTTTAGAACATAAATGCCTATGATATTCTCAACTTTCATCACTTTAGGGGAAATATCCATTTGCGCTTGAAAAAAGGTTTATAAATGGCATTCATCGTAAACTTGACGATAAAAAAGAACATGTAATAAAAAATACAGAAAATAATAATAATAAAAAAAAAACACGTAAAAACTTTTCATATGTAACAAAATTTAACAATCTAAGCATAAAATCATGCTGCATTTCAAAAGTCCCAATAATCAACCGACCTCCACCAAGATTCCATCTCCGCTGACACAAACAATTCCGTCATACTTTGAAAGATCCAAAGACTGAACAACTTCCTTCGCATGAAGCTGATGTTCGGTTTCTGACAATCATGAAGTGAGTTAAAATCCAATATACATCCATAACAACGTCCTTAAAAATCATAAGGCCATCAGGAAGCCCAAAGATTAAGAACATTGTAAGCCAAAAAAACACCACTGACCTTGCACCGTATAATGGAGATTAGCATCGTCAAGCAAAGGCTTCACGTCATTCAAAAAAATCTTTGAAGCCGATTTCTTCCCTCCGTACGGATTTACCAATATGAATAGCCTCTTTGGCCTACCTAAACTCGCATATAAACTACGAATTAAAATAAAAGTAATCTGACCGAAAAGAAACAGAGATCGTGAGGATGACAATAAGGGAGAACAAGCAGGATGACATTGAACTTCATATGAAGTAAAATCGCACCCAAACTACATTAAAACTGGGTAAAATTTCAATTCCCGGGAATTCCAAGTTCAATAGCAGAACAATTGGATGCACACTACGAAATGAAAAAAAAAATTACCAAGAGAATCCAGATACTCATGGAACTTTTGCGTCCAAGTGCGAAGAGAATCATCTGACAAGAGCTCGAACGTGAAATTCTTCCTGATGAGGCTTGATACACCCCCGAAGCAGCAGAATCCCGCCTCGTTCGGCACAACGGTTCTGATTTTTATTTTCAATCCCTCAACAGAAAACCCAAGGACTTCCTTATCAAAGTCCAGCCGCTTGTCCGCCCAATATAATTGGCCGCCGGCAGAGAAAATCGCCTCCGTCACGGCGTCCTGAGCTCGAACCCGGTCGGACAACACGGGTCCCACAATTTCCATCTGATCAACGTGATTGTGTCCCTTTAATTTGGTCCAGCTCATACGATTTACGGAGAAATTTCGATCGGATCAGATCGGATCCGGCCTGCGTTAACCGGATTTGTCCGAAATGCTTGGTTCCGATCAACTCACTTCTTCGTGAACCTATCTATTCAAGATAATCGGAGATCTTCACGCGAAACTCTCCGCAAATGAGTGTCGTATAATTTAAGGAAAGGGGTCGTTGGTTCCAAATTCCAACGTGCGACAAGCAATGGAATATCACTTTTTATCATTTAGCTCTCTAGGATAATTAATATTATACAATCACGCATCGATTGAAAAAAATTTAGACATTTTTTTAAAATAAAATATGTTTTTATAACTCTCTTGAAACGTGTTATCAAACTTAACATAATGTTAGAATATTGATTTTAAATCTTAAACGTTGTTATCTAAGAAAATTTAATTTGTTTAATTGGTCTGTCTCATTTTTTTGTATTTAATAACTTGTAAATCAACCTATAACAATCAATTTTATTTGTTTTTCACGACGATATGCAGTGAAATCTTTCTGATGCACATGTGATAAACTATCGAGCTAACATGTAAATTTTACTATTCAAATAAACCGTACTAAATAAACTTTGTACGAAATGAGGCTCATTATCATTGGAAGGGGCAATGATCACTTTTATAACTACTCATATTTAAGTTACATAAAACACTATTTTATGAATAAATATAATAACAAAAACACTATAAGTATAGTTTATTAATGATGATTTATTTTGAAAAAAAATTCGATCCGATTCTGAAAAAATATTTAGCTAAGCCCCTACTCCTCAAACTCGTTTTTCTTATTAACGGATACACCTCCATTCATAATTTTAAAATTTTAAAATAACAAACATATCTATCTTGGGCTATGTTTGGTAGAAAGATGAGATTATTGAATGATTAATATGTAAATGATAAAAAGAATGATTGATATAGAAATGTAATATATGATGATAAAATGATATTGTGTGTGGTATGATTTTTGATTGTAACATAAATTAAGAATCTTTAGATTTTGCGGCAAAATTACCCTTACGCCATATTAAAAAATAAATTGGTTTAAAGAAACGGTAGAATTGGAAACAATGATATGATTAAAAAAATGATAGATAGTCCAATGGGGTGAGATGGGTTTATTTTTCTTCAATTAATATGATTTAGTCCTTTGCAGAACGGATTGAGTAGAATTATTAAAAATCCAACCAAACACTGGATAAACCGATTAAACCAATCACAGTCCAAACCAATCTCTCGTACCAAACGGGCCCCAATTGAATTGATTCGATTTTGAAGAATGATTAGGAAATATCACAAAATTTCCCCCTCAATTTTATAATATTTGGGCCCACCAAAATACAAAAATGTATTGGCGGTGGAAAATTCACGACCGCGTAAACACTGCAGCCGCCTATTTAGAATCTTCCCTCCACTTCCCACTTTCCTCATCCAATCCTAGCCGTTGACCCAATCTCTTGAAACGTGTCAGAATCTTAGACGAACTGTAACATAAAAGGACAATCCACACCGTGTGAAATTATCACGACTTCCGACGCAAGGAATCAGCCGACTCGGACCGACCACCACAACCCCCTGTTGTGCATCCCACCTCTCTCACCCCGACACGTGTCCAATCGCAACGGCTAGTTTTTTGTGCCTCTTATTTACAAGCTTTTCTCCTCTCCTTATCGTATCGTATAACCTGAGTTCTTCACGGAAATGGAAAAATCAAATAAATTATCGCCTAATTTGAATTTTATTTAAAAGGGATTTTTCTTTTTCGATTCTTAAGCGGGAGCAGGCACATAGTAGAAGTGTGAGTGTGGGCGGATGCCTTTGTAGAATTTTGTTGTGAGGCGGTTCTTGTTTCCTTCTTCGGTACAGCCGTTACATCAATCTCCATTTACTTCCTGCCTCTGATTAGGGGTTTTGGTTTGTTTTGTTTTGAGGTCTGTTCCACTGTAGACACGCATATACATACGTCTCCTTCTATTTGTATTTCACTCCAAAAGGAAAGGTTCTGCGGGGTGTAGGTTAGACATCGGCTTTGGGGTTTCTGAAATTTGTTCCATTTTGAGGGTTTTTGCTGTTGATTATCAGATCTGGAGTTTGAAGTTGGGGAAATGGCGTTCGGGATAAAATCTGGCGCAGACTTAGTTAGGGCAAATGACGGGTATGTGATTGGGCTGGTGAGAAGTACATCATTTGGGAGAAAAAGGGTTGCTTTTGGCGACGATAGTTTTTTCTGCACCTCTTCGAAAAAACACTGTTATCAAGATTCATTTCTTCCAGTTGATAAGTCTGCGCTTGAAGCCTTGCCTCAGGACATTCTGGTTAGTTCAGAATTTGTTTGAAAATCGAGGAATTAATTCGTTCATTTCACGAGTTTGTGTGTTGTTGGTCGATCTTCAATTGAATCCCCGTGGGCAGATTTTGTTAGGATTAGCGTTGTGTTTTGAATATTAATATCTATGTTTGGCATTTCCCATTTGAGCTTGAGATTGAATTTGTGGGTAATAATTGTTTTTGTGATGCAGATTAGAATTTTGTGTGGCGTGGAGCATGATGATTTGAAGAGGTTGTTTTTTGTGTCAAAAACAATAAGAGAAACGGTAGGGTTTGATGATGAGTATATTGTCCTTCAATCTTGAGCTTCGCTTTTTCAGTATTTAAAGGTTTCTTCTGAGTTTTAATTTTGATTTCGATGCTTGATTTGTAACAGACTGTAATTGTAAAGCAAACACATTTCGCCTACAGAACACCAATGAAGACTGTGCGGTTTCAGAGAGTGGATATTTTTGGTGATTTTGATGAGGGTGAAGCTCCTAATGCTCCAAAACAATCGAGGGTTCCTCGGTCAAGATTGTGCAAGAAAAAACTTGCTGACATTTCTGTTGCCTTGTTTTTTTCTGATGAAGAAGATTGCTGGCCACGGAAAGATGCATTTGTGGAAATGGAGACAGAAGAGACGTGAAAGGCTTTGAACGTGTATAGACATTTTGTGTTGCTACTTTGTATAGAACTTAGTCGGAGATGGATTGGGGATGATCTGATATTCCTATCTGATTCTTGTTGTTTGTTTGTACATGATGAAACAATATGTTCAAGCCAGTTTCTCTTCAAACCTTTTCATTGAAGATTGGTTGGCTTGTTTGTACCTTACATGTAGAAGAGTAGAAGCAAGATTTAGGCAATTTGTCAAGTTGATCTCCGACTTTTGAAGATATTGGAATGTATCAGTTAGTACACAGACATATATACGTTTCTAATGTGTTGAATAATAATATGCTTTGCTCCATGGGTCCATTTCGTTGTCTTTTCTCATTTAATATGGTTCTTTGTTTGGTTATGGATCACTCACCTCAATTTTCAAAGGGGTCATATATGTAGAGGATATTGGCAATGAGTTTCAGGCACAATGAATTGCTTTGAATGCTCTGTGAATTGTGATCAGTAAGTAAAGATGTATACTACAAATGTTCTCTATGGGGGAGTGCTACTTGATGGACGCAATCACGGCCTAATATGAGTCATACTCTTTCGTCCCTTTTGTTTGGTCTCAGCTCAATTCCTGAATTCGCTCTAGGCCAGTAAGGTATTATTTAAAAGGAAAATGGTATATTAAGGAAGAATATGTGAATTACTCTCTGGTTTCTGGAGGGGGACTTACTATTAATTAAATAATCGAGTTTATAAGCCCATAATCTATGAAGAAGTTGAATCTTTCAAGGGATCTTATATGTTGAGCATTCTTGTGTAGTTCTCTATTCCACATGGATAAAAAAAAGATATATAAATGTGTTTGTAATGAGAAACATTAGACTTCGCCAGCAATTTAAGTTAAATATTTTCGTAAAACAAAGATTATTACGAAGTGAGGGATCCATTCACTAAATTATGAAGCCATTTAGGTTCCTATATTTGGTAATTTTGAAGTTGTTATCAATTAACTAAGATTATTGTTATATTCACATCCATAATACATGGTGATTATCTCAATTAAAAAATTTCTTCTTGTCATATACGTTTTCCAGTTTGTTTAATAATATGATGTTTTTCTCTATTACTTCACTTCGTTGTTAAAGATGATTTAGGAACCACAAATACTTGGACAGACGTTTCAACTTTGATTGAATGGAATAATTTCATTTTTAGGAATGCAAATGGAAGAAGGGGTTTCATTTATTCTTTCAGAATAAGAAGGGATCTTCAGTGATGCGAATAATTAAAATTTTGAATTATTTTTCAAATTAATTTTTGTCAATGGGCTTTACTCAAGTTCATACTGGATATTGGAATTCGACCCACTTTTAGCTCCATATGGGCCACACCTAAAGAGCCTTTAATAAAGACCTTTGTCACAATCAAATAATTTTGACTTAATTTTGATTCCAAAAAATAGTTTAGGACATGATTGTCCAATTATATATATACAACTTTTAAGAACACTATCCAATCGATGTAAGACATATTAATATACCTCCTTAACGCCCGAGAATGAACAAGTGGAGCGTGTATACATTAGCCCAACTATGAGAAATCTAACGCATAGTGGTAGGCTGAGCTCTGATACAATGTTAAGATTGAGATTTGGGTTTAACTTAACTTAAAAAACTAATTTAAAAAAAAAAATTGTTCAAATCCATATATATAACTCTCAAAACTCTGTCCAATTGATATAAAACGTTTAACACATAGAGGAGTGGAGTCGGGAAGTTGTTTTCCTTGTCTTTTCTTCGAGTAATGATTATGAAAACATGCCAATACCCACCATACGTCAACTTAGTACTCAATCCAACCAACAAAGCAAAATAAATTAATCACTTTTAAAGCAACGTTCTTCTTACTAAATAGCCTGTCAATTCATAAAACACAACCACAAACATATAATATTATTATATTAATATATTATATTGATTGATATTACGGAATATTCTGTGTATCGACTATAAGATAAATTTAATTTTATGTCACAACTATATAAAAAAATTTGAAACGAGCACAATTTTGACTTGTTCATCACCTTTCATCCATATGATGGATAAGTGTTACCTGCTCGATATTATTTTTTTAACAATGAAACATTTATTAACCTAAAACATTGTCAGCGTTAACAAACAAGCACAACTGTAAGAATGAAAAGGCATTCAGAAAGTTATTGTGAAGACATTGTTATATTAATTCGAACACAGTTCAATTTTGTATGGCAAATCTTTTATTTAAATCATCTATAAATTTTTTTTATTTTTTATGTAAAAAAATTTACTTATTATTATAAATATGAGCTGACTTAACTCGTCTCACGGATAAAAATCTATGAGATCATGATCTCACAAGAGACATATTATTTGAAATATTTGAATTATCTGAACCAGGAGTGATATACCGTATCATATCATATCGTACCGAAAATTATATACTATATATCGTACCGAAAATTACGATATAAAAAAATTCATACCGATATCGTACCGAAAATTTCGGTTCGTATAACTCGCATACCGATTATACCGAATATTTCAATACAGTATCGGTATATACCATTTTATTCCGAAAAACCTTATATTTTTAAAAAGTTAAAAATTTATTGTTTTAAAATATTATATATTTTTAAAAAATTTATATATTTTTTCGGTATTCCGATATTTCGATATATACCGAAATTTTCAAATTGCATACCGTTATCGTACCGAAATCTTCGATATACCAAAAATTCTGTAAATTCGATATTTTTTCGATACGGTAATCTCGGTATATCGAAAATTCGATATTTTTTCTAATTTCTAATCTGAATAACCACTGAGTGATCTAGTAAATATGATGATACTTTATTAAGTAAGGTTGAAATGAGAAGATAATATCGATATATTTGATTTTAACAAAGAGACGATTATCTTTATTTTTTCGGGAAAAGACGAAGTTGTAGATATCATATCATGTAAGCATGTGTTTATTTAGTGATAATAAGTCAGATACACAAATTTTTTTTTAAAAAAAAAATTACAATCATGGGAACATGAAGAATTTGATGAATATAAAAGAAGAAGACGGGGAATATTGAAAGTGGTTGTCTGAATATTAAGCATGAAATATAATATTCCGTTTTGTAGACTTTGTGTAAAAGGTTGACTTTTTTGTATTTTGCAAGATATTCGCACCAGAAGTACAATTAAAATTATTATCACCCTTCGGAATTCAAGAATCAAGTGGCAGCCGCAGGGCATTATAATAATATATTTTTTTATTATTATTTGTAAACGTAATATGGATCGATCAATGAAATGGCCTTGTAATGTCAACAATGAAAACAAAGTTCATTGTCATAATCTTTTTTTTTTAATATTAAACTTCTTTTATATTATTTAATCTGCATGAGTTTTTTTATTTTATTTGTTATGGAAATATTTTATTTTGGGCTATTTAAGAACTAAATCAAATTCTTAAGGAAAATCCTCTTCAAATGACAAATGCTCGAAAATACTGTGTACATAGAGAGTAACAAAAATGTTATCTTGATCATATAAATTCTCTTAAAAATATTTTCCAAAATCTTAATTTTAATATAATCTCTAAATAATTTTTTACACAAAAACTAAAGATTCTATTAATCCATTTTACCTATCACGCCGATAACACATATAAATAATTTTTTACACAAAACTAAAAATTCTATTAATCTATTTTATGTATCACACCGATAATACAGATGAGGAGAAAACTTGAATGATATATGCTTTTAATTTGTAGGCACATACCTCCACGTAAAGCCTTCGAAATAGTGTGGCAGGATGTAGGGGTGTCAAAAATGAACCGACCCAACAACTCGATATGAGTCGACCCAAAAAACACAGGTTAAGATTGGAGGCTTTCGGGTTCGGGTCAGATCGAATTGAACTTAAAGCAAACCCGAAAAAATGGGTTGGGTTAAATTCGGGACTTATCAACTTAAACCCACCTGGTCCACTTTGAAATCAAAGTGGTGGCAATATTTTGATATATTTCCAAAAATAGAGGGAGAAAATTTACGTAACAAATGCAATGCATGCGGGATTACATATAAAGCAGAGAGTAGCATGTGTACAGGTAACCTTCGACCCAATATCCTCAATCAATGTCCTAGACGAAAAACTCGTGATATTTCTCAGGCTTTGTTAGAACAATGCAACAAAAGTCTTGCCATTAGGTCACAAAAGTTAGACCATGAAAGGTTAAGAGAGTTGCTAATCTGAGCAATTGTGAGGCTTGATTTACCGTTTCAGTTTGTGGAATATGAGGTAATATGATCAGTTTTTACCTATTTGGAACCTCAAGTCGATCATTGCACCATAAACACAGCAAAGAATGATATTCTCGAGATGCATAAAAATGAATGCAATATCATGTCCCAAGAAATGCGTGCATGCCTTGGAAAAATTTGTTTCACTTATGATACGTGGCCTTCTATTGTCATTGATGGCAATATATGCTTAACATCGTATTTCATTGATTCCAGTTGGGTTTTGAAAAAAAAAAATGAAAAATTATCAACTTATATTGCATGCCCCCACCTCATTTTGGTATTGTAATGTGATGAAATTAATACTTTATTGAATGTTTGGGGAATTCATAGTAAGGTTGTCATAATTACATTAGACAATGATGTTGCAAATGATGTGTTTGTTGACCTTTAAAGGGATCAACTTAGTTTAAATTTTTTCTTAGTGGATGTTGGTGAATTTTTCGTGTTTGGTGTTGTGCACACATTTTGAATTTAATTGTGCAAGAAATTTTGAAAAAAAAATTGATAGTTTTGTTGATAAGATTCGTGAATGTGTAAAGTATGAGAAAGGTAATTAATTGAGAAAGTAAGAGTTCATAAAATCTATTACCCAAATTTCACTTGATTTTAAGAGACAAGATGTTCCTACTAGATCGAGTTCTACGTATTTGATGTTTTCTAGTGTCATGTATTATCAACGTGCTTTTAATCATTTGAGATTAATTGATACTAATTTAACACATTGCCCATCGATTGATGAGTGGGGACAAGTTGAAAAAATATGCAAATTCCTTGAGGTTTTATATGAGACAACCGTTTTGTTTTCTAAAGTCAAATATCCTAATGTAAACCTTTATTTTCCTATTGTCTTTCCGTTGACATTAAGTCAAGCCTTGAAAAGCTATGATGCATTCATGAGATCAATGGCCAGGCAGATGTTTCAGAAATTTGTCAAGTACCAGAAGATTATAACATTTTGTTTGTCATTGTTGTGATAATTGATATGAGGTTCAAGATACATTTTGTTGAGTTTTTTTTACAAGAAGTTAAATGGAGAATGTAGTAATGAATTAAGTCTTGTAAATTCTAAATTAGTTTCTTTGTTTGAGTAATATATGAGTATTGCTTCCAAGCAAAATACCAGCAGCACATCGTCGAGTTCTTGCAGTGGCATTAATGATAATGTTGTTCTTACTCTAAATTCAGGCAGTAAATGCGTAGATGTTTTGAAGGTAGCGATAATAATGCTTTATTTTATTTTTCTCACTATTTTTTACTCTTTTTTTTAAACCAATATTCCAATACATTTCATTTCTGGTATATGAATTTGAATCCTTTAAAAGTTTAAGATTAAGTGGTAGAGCTCAAAACAATCAATTGAACCTCTATTTGGAAAAACTATAAATTGACATAATTACAAAATTTGATGTTCTCGCATCCTGGAAAGCTCATCGATTTAGGCATCATGAACTTGCACAAATGGCCATAGATATCTTGACCGTTCCAATTTCTACAATCACTTTTGAATCGGCTTTAGCACCGATGGTTGGATACTTGACCATTATCGCACTGCACTGACGTCTGATGCTATTGAAGCATTGGTTTGTCATAGAGATTGGTTGGTTGGACATAAATTTCAGTGTTTCGTCTTTTTTATGTTCATTTAAATTTATTTGTTTTACTGTTATATATATATTTTTAGGAACTACCGAGGTGATGTTAGATTATTTGATTGAAAATATTATGATTTTGTTCATAAGTAAGGATGATGGATCAAATACTATGGTAACAGATGACTGAAGATTCTAACGTTGTTATGATTTTGTAGCAGGTCTGAGTTAGTCGAACACCGACCTTCATTTTGACATGTCGAAGCTTTAGGAATAAGTTTTGATGATCATGGTGGGGGTGGGCATGATGTTGTAGCACGCTTGATTTGGGGTTTGGATTAATTTTCCACTGGTTTCTCATTCTCAGCTGATTTTATATAAAATCAATCAAATTTTGTTGGATTAATATTCAGGTTTGTGATGAATTCTCATGTTATTGACATCTCTTACTCACTTGATCATAACATAAAATAATAATTTTATAATCATTTTTGAAATATTAGGAAGAAACCAAGAAGCACATGTTTTGCATGTAAATATCTTTTATATCATATGAAAAATGACTCATTTGGCTGGATAAGAGTACTATGTTAATATTTATAATAATATTTTATTCATATTCTACTCATAACAGATATTAATGATTAAAAATATCAAAGATATATGTGTGTTCTTTCTTAACAAAATTACTATTTTTTACTCAGTTAAAAAAAATAAAAAAAGCATATCGGGTTGGTCGTGTTCGGGTTCAAAATTTTCGTGTTTGTCCAGGTCGGGTTCGGGTTGTGGAAATTTTTGTAATCCCATTGCTTCAATATGGAGAATAAATAGAATGGATTAAAATAAAAAAGAATCGCTATTCAATATTTTCATATTCAAAAATTTTAACGTTATTTCTTACAAAACTAGAAATACATAAAATAATTGATATTTAAAAAGAAGATATCTCCGTGTCACACAACTTTTTACATTGCGAATAAGTTTTTATGTAAAATTTAAAATAATTAACAAAGTGAGGATTTGCCCATTTTGCATAGAGTATATGTATGTAATGTGTGTTTTTGAAAATAAATAAATTAAAGAATTGCGTAAAAATTTTAATTGCTGTTTTTTTTTCGTTTTTTTTTTTTAAAAAAATTTACTGCTGTTTTACATTTCGAACACTTGGGGAGGCCCATTTCATTCTATGTCTGAACGATAGACATTCACGTTTGTTGCTTACAAGTTGACCAAATCTTGTTGGACTTGCGTGGGCCTACCCAAGTTGTCAGTCAAGCCATCGTTTTTGAAAAGTTTTGGGAATCCGTGGATGTAGGAAATATTATGATGGGAGAATTCACAAATATTATTTTTGTTGTGTATTGAGTAGATTTTCAAAATAATATAATAGTTTGTAAATTAAATTAGACAGGTAAATTGTATTTAGCAAGTTTTGTATGATAAACTCGTCTGTAAAAATGTTGACATGAAAAATTGAATCTTCGATCATTGGATGAGTGCTTACCTACTCTATCAATTTTTGACACTCCTTTGTAGGTAGCATGAAAATATTTTAAAAAATCTAGTGTTTTTAAATTATAAATATAAAAATATAATCTATAGGGAAAATAATGTATCATTCAGTCATGAGTTTTATACCGTTAACGTAACTAATATTTCGATATCGATACCATATCACGTCAAAAATTAGATATATCGAAAATTTTGATAAATCCGATATTTTTTGATATAGTAACATCAATGGTAAAAGAAATATATTTTTCACCACCACCGCCCAAAATACAAAATCTGACTTAATCAAGAGTTTACCACTGTGTTCGGGTAATGTAGATATAGCATGTCGGTGGTGGTCGATACATAATATGCTATATCATATCATATGCGAGTTTTACCTACGACCCAAATTTTTTTTTATTTTTTGCTTAGACATAAATTAAGATATTTTAAAATATGATATATATATTTTATTTGATATCATAATATAGAACAAAATTTTTAGCAATAGTAACATTTTTTTTTTATTAGTTTGATATATAATTAAAAAAAAATGTGACATTTTTTTTCTAGATTTTATACATATAAAATTAACTATAATGAAAACAAATCTTTACATAGCATTTTAAAAAGGAAAAAAGTAAAATAATACAAAATCCAAATCCAAATTTTGCGTGAAATTAATAATAAAGCAGAATTTAGAAGTTGAAATCTTTCAATATATTACGTCGGCGGGACGCTTTGAATGCACCTCCGAACCAACGGAGAAACATTAATATTTTTACTTAACGGCTCCTTTCGATAGTCGGATAAAATATTCCAACTTGTTCAGCATAAAATCCATTCCCTTCTCCGAATTTGTAAATCAATTTTTTTTAAAAAATAATAATAATCATAATTGAAAATTGAAAATGTCGATTCAAAACTTATTAAAAAATAGAGTAGGTGTCTTGTGAGACTGTCTCACGAATCTTTATTTATGAGACGGATCAACCCTACCGATATTCACAATAAAAAGTATTATTCTTAGCATAAAAATTAATATTTTTTCATGGATGACCGAAATAAGATATATGTTTCACAAAATACAAACCGTGAGATCGTTTCAAACAAATTTTTACCTAAAAATATTGTTTCAATCCATATTTCATAATATTTATAAATATAAATACTTTTTTATTATATATAAACATATACGCAAAATCCAACTTTACGTATTCACTTCAATCTTATCCACTGCTTAATCGTGGAGAAATTGTATTAAATCCGCAATCAATATGGAAAGAAATAAATTCAATATTATCTAGTCAACTATAACAGGAAAATAATTTTTTTATTTTAATTTATTCATTAATTGAAAATATATCATTATTATTATTATTATTATTATTATTATATTGTGTTATGAAAATAAATTTTTTAACTTAAAGTTGACTCTTGACAGCTATTTTGATTGTGTATATATTATATTACATAATTTAATTAACTGAATTTTAATTAATTTATATATTGACAGCTAAAATGTTCTGCGTATTTCTTTCTTTCTTACGTAAATTTAATGAATTAAATTTAATTAAAGTTGTCAACATTCTCTATATATACTCCTCTCCATGATAGAGAGACGGTACGATTCTTTTTCAATTTTCAGAGAAGAAATATTAATCTTCTCTCTATCCTTTCACTCCTCTTCTCTCCGGTGATAATATATACTTCAGACGCAGTAAGTGTGTTCTGCGGAGACAAATAAATGGCGGGTGGGTTTGTTCCAGGTGCCGGGAACGGGAAAGAATATCCCGGGAACCTTACTCCTTACGTCATCGTGACGTGTGTGATTGCTGCCATGGGTGGTCTGATTTTCGGTTACGATATTGGAATCTCAGGTACTTGTTTTTTCACAATGTTTTGGTGTTCATTCGGTTTTTGGGTTAGATTAAGGATCTGATTGTTTGATATACAGGTGGGGTAACCTCCATGGATCCGTTCTTGGAGGAATTTTTCCCGTCGGTGTACAGGAAGCAGAAGGCGGACGACACAACCAACCAGTACTGTAAATTTGACAGCGTGACGCTGACTCTGTTTACGTCTTCTCTGTATCTGGCTGCGCTGTGTTCGTCGCTTGTAGCGTCTACGGTGACTAGGACGATGGGGAGGAAGCTGTCGATGCTGCTCGGCGGAGTTCTGTTCTGCGTCGGCGCACTGATTAATGGATTTGCTCAGGCAGTTTGGATGCTTATTGTTGGGCGTATTTTGCTTGGTTTTGGCATCGGATTTGCGAATCAGGTATAATTTTTGTTTTTTTTTTCTTAATTTTAAATTTAAATTATTTATTTATTCATAATTATTTTCGGATGGAGGTTGATCATAATTTGAATTTGTGGGTCAAAGGAAGCAAGTAGAATCTGTTAGATCTGATTTTTATAATAAATAATATGCAATATTATGAAAATAACTTTCCCAAAATAATATATTATTACACCAACGGGAAGAGTTGACCTATAACTTTTTTTGAAAAGATTTTGTTTTAAAAGAACAATTTTTTATGCATAAATTTATATGAATTTTAATCCCAGAGAAATTCAATAAAAATATCAGAACATTTAAATATTTAAAATAAGATTAAAAAAAAATGTCATGTCTCAAACAAATTAGCTGTGGTCTAAACCTTTTTTGGATATTAATTGATTTCAAGATTCTCAAATTTTTTTTGGATAAATCTGAAAATCGTATATGGAAGATTGCTTCCGATTTTTTGTCGGTTGCAATTATTGCCGTGCATTGATTACAAGAAAGAAAATTTTCGACATTTTAATTATTGCAACTTCAACAATATTTCTATTGATTATAAAAATGATCTTTTTGTTTTTGTTTTGTCCTATTTGTTACTATTAAAAACTAATAGTAAAGAGTTGAAAGTGACCTATTTTTTTAAAATTCCATAGGATCAACACATGACCCGTCGACTTAATTCAACATAAAAACTTGTCCTTTTTAGAGATCATCCAGATTCTTAATTCGTCCCAGGTTTCTCAGTCGTTAAATTTTAAAAATTTGATCTTCTTTTCTGCAGTCTGTGCCACTCTACCTGTCCGAAATGGCTCCTTACAGATACAGAGGTGCACTCAACATTGGCTTTCAACTATCCATCACAATCGGTATCCTGGCAGCCAATCTTCTAAACTATGGTTTTGCCAAGATCAAGGGCGGCTGGGGGTGGCGCCTGAGTCTCGGTGGTGCGATGGTCCCGGCTTTGATAATCACTGTCGGATCTTTAATCCTTCCGGAAACACCCAACTCTATGATCGAACGTGGCAGAACCGATGAGGCACGATCCAAATTGCAACGAATCCGAGGTGTAGGAGATATAGACGAGGAGTTCAATGATCTTATCGCGGCCAGTGAAGCATCTCGAAAAGTCGAGCATCCGTGGAGGAATCTTCTGCAAAGGAAGTACAGGCCTCATTTGACGATGGCTATAGCCATTCCCTTCTTTCAGCAGCTTACGGGGATCAACGTGATCATGTTTTACGCACCTGTTCTGTTCAAGACTATCGGCTTCGGGGGCCAGGCTTCGTTGATGTCTGCCGTGATCACTGGAGCGGTGAACGTTGCGGCCACTGTGGTATCCATCTATGGTGTGGATAAGTGGGGGAGAAGGTTTCTGTTTCTTGAAGGTGGTGTTCAGATGCTTGTGTGTCAGGTAAATTAATATTCCATTTGACTTCAATCATCTATTTCTTTATCACATTTACAAAATAAATATCAGATGTAACTCAAAGTGTGAATGTGAGGATTTGAGCACTGAGTTTTGTATATTTGTTATCAGATCGTGGTAGCAGCTTGCATAGGTGCGAAATTTGGGATAGATGGTAATCCTGGTGATTTGCCCAAATGGTACGCCATCGTCGTGGTACTGTTCATCTGCATATATGTGGCGGGGTTCGCTTGGTCATGGGGTCCCCTCGGATGGCTCGTGCCTAGCGAAATCTTCCCACTCGAAATCCGGTCAGCTGCACAGAGTATCAACGTTTCTGTCAACATGTTTTTCACCTTCGTGATTGCTCAAGTCTTCTTGATGATGTTGTGTCACTTGAAATTCGGGCTGTTCTTGTTCTTTGCATTCTTTGTGGTTGTGATGACGATTTTCATGTACTACTTCTTGCCGGAGACGAAGAATGTTCCGATAGAGGAGATGGTGGGTGTGTGGAAGCAGCATTGGTTCTGGTCAAGGTTCGTGAGTGATGTGGATTATCCTAATGGCAAGATTGAAATGAAGAAGGGTGGCGCAAATTACAGAGTATAACTAAAAGCGTGCCTTGATTTTTATTAAAAACGTGTTCACTCGGGGTTATTAATCTTTATCTTTTATAATTATTTAGGATTGAAAACCTCAAAATAATTGTTGATGTTTATTATGTTGTTGCTAGTTTAAATTTTATTTGTAGGAAAACCAAAGAAGTTCAAGGATTATTGCTATTTTCTTTGGCTTCTTTTCTTAAATCATATATATTGTATTTTTTTTCTTTTTTAACATTTAAAAAAAAATCTATTTAGTCTTGGTGACAAATGTGGTTGTTCTTATCTTATCTTTATTTATTTATCTGTATTTTTTTTTTATTTTCCTGAATAAATTTAGTCACGGCCACAGAAACGAGACAAAAAGCGTGACACCCTGATTAGTGGATGAACATGGATCACGCTTTTTTGTCTCTAATAATGTTGGGATGGTAAAATACAGTCATTTAGGTCACGGAAATTATGATTTTGCAACAACCATGAATCACATGATTTTAGACAATTTCATTGAATTTGAAAGACTTAGGATTCGAATTTCTGGATAGAATTTGGGATGGTTCGAATATATCTACTTCTCCAAAGAGATAGACAATATTTTAAATCTAACTTATATGTTCGGACTATACTTTTTAAATTTTTTTATAGAAATGTTTTTTTTTTAAAATAATTTAGAAGTTAATGCAAAAATTTATATTTATTCTTGAAACAATTTTTAAAAATTTTTATGGAGTTTTGTAAAATAAAAAATAAAAATTTATAGATATATTTTATAAATATTTGTCCAAACGAAACTCATATTAGATAAAAACTTGTGTGAGACGGTCTCACGAGTCGTATTTTGTGAGACAGTATCTTATTTGGGTTAACCATGCCCGTCTTACCGATAAAGATTCGTGAGATCGTATCACATAAGACCTACTCCTCATATTATATATCAAATGGTACATACCATATTTTATTTTATATCAAGATCCCGGAATGATGTGGTTTTTAGCTAGCAATCTCGGCATAAAAAGACTTCGATATTTAGCAAAATTGAGGTGAATATTTTGACCTTTGCTAATAATAAATATTTATTTAGTTATAAACATAGAATCGTGGGCATCTGTTCCTCTCTTTTCCAACTTTTTCGTGATTTTGGCAAAAGTTCAATTTTATTCTATTCTCACCGACCTTTTCTTTTATGGCAGAAAAGTACCTTATCCTTTCTTTAAAAAAAAGGAAAAAAAAAAAAAAAAAAAAAGAACCTTATCCTGTTAACCTGCTTGTAAATGCTATGGACATTACGTCAACAATATTATTTCATACATGTTTTAATATAAAATGATGAATTGATAATTTAAATTCACAATAAAATATGTGAAGTTTAGTAAATATTCCATTATTCATGTTATATTAAAACATCTTATATATAAAAATAACCATTGGTATATAAGGATTCACTTGTTTTTGTGGTGTCAAAAAATACTTTTTCCAAATCCAAAAATCTTTCACCAATTAAAAGATATAATCCTAAAAATTCACGTGACATAAATAAAAACAAATATTAATTGAAAAAATATAATCAAAATCATTCAAATAATAAGTCTAGAAATGTTTATGATATAAAAAATTTATAAATAAACGCAATATTTGTTTCTGATCTACTAGTATGTGTCCTGGTAACTTGGCCCAATCTGTGCTGGGCCTTAACATGAAATTAAAATCCAGATCCATTAACTTGTGATTTACACCTCCATCAATCAATCAGCCCAAAAAGACATGACACAAACTTGTGTGAGACGGTCTCACATGTCGTATTTTGTGAGACGGATCTCTTGTTTGGGTGATCCATAAAAAAATATTATTTTTTATGCTAAGAGTATTACTTTTTATTGTGAATATCGGTAGGGTTGACCCGTCTCACAAGAGACCTACTCAAAAGACAAATGTTTTCTAAATTATTCGTACAGTGTTTTACTTACTTTACCCATTCCATAATTCTTATGTCTGTGCGTCTAATTATATATCAGTTTTTTTTTTTTTTTGGGAAAATAGAGACTAAAATCACAATAATCCCTTCTAGCATGCTTTAATAATATTGCCAAAAAGGTTAAAACTTTAATACATGAATTTCAAAGTTACAATAAAACCAAGTGTCTTATTCAATGGACTAGCAGTCTAATTATCCAGAGGACACAATACAAAGAAAATCAACATGAAATTGCCCTCAAATGTGTATAATATAATCAGGCTTCTTATTTATATATTAAAAAAAAGGGCAAGAAAACTTGTGGACTTTCAGTAGATTGAGTTATTATTAATTATTAAATGGTAGAGGCATCAACGCAAAGCCATTGGCCAACAAAGAGTGCAGTGCAATCGAGGTTAGGGTTGACGGCACTGAAAGCCGATGTTGTTAAGTGGTTGCTTTGTGCTATTCCAAAGCATGTGTCTCCACTCTCCACTCCAACCACGTTCTCGCATGCAAGCTTTGAACTTGCCTCCATTTTAGCTGCAAATTTCAAGAAAATTAGTTTGCGAAACAAAGAAAAATATACGATTGAATCGAAGAAATTAATTTCAGAGAATGGTAAACAAAAAAAAAGTTTTATTAGAAGTTTTTAAAGCTGACCGCCAAATATGGCTCTGCTTTCGGCCGTAGTGATGATAAGAACAAGCGCGACGAGCAAAGCGAAATCGAAGAGAATGGGACTTTTCTTGGCCATTTTTTTTATGTTCGATCTTCCTATAACTACTCGAACTCGAAATCTAATTCTAGATTATAGTTGTACAGAGACTACTATTTATTACCAATCATGTGAGATTGATGCCACAATTTATGTATTGGTAACTCAGAATTCGACATGGCCGGCATGCAACAATGATGATTGGAGATGGTGAAATACACAAGAAAATTTAAAAATAATTAAATAACAAATTTTTTTTTATGAGATGATTTACTTTATTACACATGGATTTTTATTATTATAAGCTTTAATTTTTTATGATTTCCCAACATTTTCACGAGTACTCGGAACACTTTTTCCTTAATATATATTTTCCAAAATTATGTGAGACAAACGGACTTGGTGCAATGATACAATATGTTTGATTTTATTTTTAAATTTAAATATCATTAACTTCAAAAGTTATTTATAAACAATAAGTCTTTTGTAAGACGGTGTCACAGATCTTTATTCGTGAGACTGGTCAACTATATTCATATTTACAATCAAAAATAATATTTTTTATAAGTGACTCAAATAAAATATCCGTCACCTAAAATTGATTATCATGACTAGAGTTTTGTGAATTATGAATAGCATGACACTGTAGAATTTTATTAGCACTATGCTTATATATATATATTGTAATAAAATTTTCTGATCAAACAGTAACAAGATTAAAGTTATTTTACATTGGATTATCAGAATAAAAAAAAATTCAAAAAATGTTTGCTTATTAAAACTGAAATTGCGAATCATCCCATTGTAGAACAGCAGAGCCCAGATTTTGCTCTCTTTTGAGCTTATCTTTGAGGAACCAATCGCATATCCTCCCCGCATTCAGATCCTCAATCGGACATCCCTCTTGCTCTGCTATCACTCTCAAAAGATTCAAAGATGATATCTGTATATATGCAAACACCCAATCCAATTTTTATGTATAATCATAGACGAATTCATACGGATATATGATTTAGTTTTATAATCAATAATGTACCGTTAATCTGCACAGAAATCGCTCGTGAGTGCTCAGACCGGAGATTTCGACCAAACCTGCCTCCTCCACTGTCAGGAAACTTCTCTGTTCCGTTTTCTTCTCTCCACCATCGCTACATGCCTTTAGCACGAGCCTTCTTCCTCGGCTGGAGGCGGTAGCATCGAACGGTGAAGACATCTTAGTTCGAGCTTTATTTTTACGATCATGGTTCGGGAAATTACATGATTTGAAGACGAATGGAGACGGTTGAGAATTACCCGTGTGGAGTTTGAGTGAATTCATCGCCTGGTTTCTGTATTGTAGCTAGGGAGGGTTTATCTCAATCGGCAAGACTTCTTTTCTCTGTGTGTGGCTGAAAAAGAAAACGATATCCATGCAAAAATTGTGGGTCTATATTATTTTATGTTTTTAGTTGGTTTCATAGGATTGTGTTAATAAATAATATTTAAACAAGATGTAAAATAATATTTAATATATAATAATATGTTTAGTTTTATTGATTGGTTAAATTAGAGGTAAGATTATAATTTTATCATTTTCAATCATTAATAACTTAAATAAAATTAAGATAAGAAGGATAAAATTAAAAATTTCAAGAAATAATTAATTATTTGATTAATATATGATATAAAATTGCAATCATGATTGACCAAACTCATCCATCTAAACATCATATATCCAATCTTATCAATTTCTGTATCCATCAATGACGTGATATTCGGATATACAATTTTAATATGTTTCATAATATCCAACGTCTTACGTGGACACAATGGTAGACATTTTTAATAGACTGCATATCAATACTATAAATATATATACACGCACACATATATATTTTTATATAGTGTTTCATGATAATTAAAATGAAGTTCAAATTTGCTCGATAATGATATCATCTGAAATTCATTTCGATTTATGTAACTAATGTGTAAAAAAATAAGGTTTTGATTTAATATATGATATATTATTTTAATTTATTAATTACAATAAAATTATAAACGAAATCTTGCTTTTGGTTCCTTAAATTTCGGTGACAAAACTTTGACAATCTTAGAAACTTCATAGTTTTGAATACATATTCGGACAATGGAACTTGAAAAAATGTGGAGCTAGAAAACAAAAGAGGTTGATATATTGAAAAGGAAACCTTAATTAACTGTTGGACATGGGAATAACTTGGTTTGATTTTAAATGGAAAGAAATTGGTAATTGGATAGAAACGAAGGGAAAAGTTGGGTAGGACGAATTGTATGTACTTAATTAACATCACTAGGGCCCATCTTTAACATTTAGGAATCTACAATCCACGTTATTAATCTATTCTTTATTGTTTGTTTAAGCTGAATTTCTACATACATAAGATACCAAGTTGAAACAATTTCTAAAATATGTTCGAATAATGTATTTTTTATGTTCTATAAATATCTGTATTTTTTATGTTCTATAAATATTTCGATAATAATAAATTTTAAATAAATAAAGATTAAAACGTGTGATTGGTGTCATTTATTAGTAAACTCATGTGAAACGGATGATATTTTTCCCCAAAATTAAAAATCAAATTAAATATGGAACAAATGTTAGAATAACAATATTGAAATAAATGAATTGGATTGAGTACTTTTCAGCTGTACGCTTATTTGGAGAGTAGAGAAATTGTACAAGTAGAGGGGACACGTCGCCTACGGTAATAACAGGGACGGCACCGAATCCTTTTGACTTCCTTTCATTTCTTCCGCATTGAATTGTCTGCCCTTTTATTTGCTCCATTTTTTTCTACATATAAAACCCACTTTCCTATCTTTCAGACTAGATCATATTTCCAGGTTTAACTTTCTGCCATGGGAAGAGCTCCATGCTGTGACAAGACTGGGCTGCTCATGAAAAAGGGACCGTGGTCGCAAGAAGAAGATCAGAAACTACTTGATTATATTCAGAAATATGGCTATGGAAACTGGAGAACTCTTCCAACTAATGCTGGTTAGATTCTCTCTATACACTCTGTGGAACATTTTTCAAGATTGGAGTACGTAGTGGAAGAGGCAGAGTCTTGAACTAGCTAGTGTTCTGTTGTTTTTTTTTGCTGCAGGGCTGCAACGATGTGGAAAGAGCTGCCGGTTGCGGTGGACTAATTATCTCCGGCCAGATATTAAAAGAGGGAGGTTTTCATTTGAAGAAGAAGAGACCATTATTCGTCTGCACAGCATACTTGGCAACAAGTACGTATGTAGCCACGTATATAATTAATTTCGTGAACTAGACTTATACATGCTAAGTCGCGTAAATTGCACGAGTCCTGATATTTTGCTTTATGTGGGATTCGTATATGTTTGTCGCTAAAACAGATGGTCTTTGATTGCTGCTCGACTTCCTGGGAGAACCGACAATGAAATCAAGAACTACTGGAATACGAACATAAGAAAAAGGCTGCTACGGATGGGAATCGACCCCGTCACCCACAGCCCACGCCTTCAACTTCTTGATCTCTCAACAATCCTAAACTCATCTCTGTGCAACAATTCACCGACCCAGATGAATTTTTCAAGGTTGCAACCTCGTTTTAACCCCGCTTTGCTAAGATTCGCCGCATCCCTTTTTTCTTCCAACTGCCAATCCCAAGATTTTCCGACGCAAAACCAGATAACCAGCAATAATCAAATCCCACCACCCTTAATGCAAACTTCAGTTCAAGATGTTGCAGTGTTGCCCGATTTATGTGCTGATACTAACCTCGGTACCTCATTCTCCGTTAATGATGACGTTCAAGAATTTCAACAAAACCCAGCTGGATATGGAATGCCTTCTGCTTTAACAGGAGAGTATGTGCCAGTGCTCAACGACGGGTATTACGGGTCGGGTGACCCACCATTTGTAGACCCGACACCATCGTCCGTGAATTCAAATTTTCAATCTTATTGCAGTAACAGTTTCGGTTTCCAGTCCATTTTTTCAACTCCTCCGTCAAGCCCGACTCCATTGAATTCGAATTCGACATATGTTAACAGTTGTAGCAGCACTGAAGATGAAACGGAGAGTTATTACAACAGCATGTGGAAGTTTGAAATTCCAGATGATTTGTATATTAATGCTTTTATGTAATTTCGTGATCATGAATAACTTAAATAACCGATTATATATAGAATAACTTTTTTGTATGAAGAGTTTTGTTTCATGACAAATGATTAATCCAGCCTTTACTATTTCCCTACTCATGTTTCATATATTACCAGTAATGGTCCCTGTCGGGAAACCACCGTCCGTTTTTAGTTTTTTTTTTCGCTTCACTATACAAAAAATTAATTTACATGTTAAATTTATGATGCAGTCTTATTTCTGTGGATTCGGGTACATCATCAAATGCTTAATATATGACATATATATACATAAAAAGGAATATTAAATATAAATTTGGTTCGTAGCAGCAGATCTTAATATTACAAGATCCATTAATGTGAAACGTATGAAAAGGAAACCGGTGACAACGCGCCGCCGTGAGTTTGCGGGGTTTGAAAATGTGACATCATGTGTATACGCTACCTGTAACCTAACTGTCAATACACGGACTAACATGAAAAGTATTTTGCTTTACAATTTGCATGGTGGTAGAAGGGCCTGGGGTTTTGACAAAAGACGAAGCACGCGTGGCAATCTGTAGAATGTAGATAAGATGCTACAGTGGAGGTATTACCGTCGTCGTAGATTTAATCACGTTATCACTTATCAAAATATGTGGGTGTCATTCTTGACTTTACATAGTTTTTTTTAGTACAATGATGACTATTTGATTTATCATGAAAGTAAGACATCTCAAATTGGGTTGCAAACAAATCGAATCGAATCGAATATGACAAAAATTTGAAAGCTCGAATTAATTAGTTCTATTTGAATTCGAGTTCGATTAGAAGTTCAAAAATTTAAAATGTTTGTCTCAAATTAAAGTTTGAGTTCAAATTCAGCTCGAAAGATTCGAACATGTTGGCGAACTATTTGAATTANTATTATTAAAACATCAGATCTCGAGCAACTTACGAGCTATCAAACAAAATAATTTAAGCTCGAATTCGACTCGGGAAAAAGTTCAAACATGTTTGAGTTCGGCTCGAATTCGATAAGCTCGAATACGAATCAAATATTTTTCGAGTTGGCTCAAAAAACTCGTGAACCTACTCGATTCGTTTACACTCATACTCTTAAGTTAGATTAAAGTGAACCAATCTAAAATATAGTCCAATCCGTTAAAAATTACACAAATATGATGCATCACAAGTGGCGAGTGCGCAATTATTTTGTGATTCCGAGCAATTAATGAGGCTATGGTCAAACTTTGTAAATGCCCGAAATTTGGGCACGTAGTTCACATATTGCGACTAAAGTCTAAACCGGCCCCAATTTCGTATAGACATGGTAACATCAATATCGTAGGCATGAGTAGGTAGGTACTAATACTACACTTAAACACTCGTAAAGATAAGATATTTTTTTATTTATTTATATCGGTTCCTAACTGATATATCGAACATAAAACCTAATATAGTTATGACTTAATTAGTCACTTAAATATAGTACTAATTTTGATTTAACTAAAACGATTAGAATACTAATAACATAACGGTTCTTACACAAAAAAATTTGTGAAACGACCTCACGTGTCAATTTTGTGAAGCAGATATACTATTTGGGTCATCCATGAAAATGTATTACTTGTTATGTCAACAATATTATTTATTATTGTAAATATGGATATGGTTGATCCGTCTCACATATAAAATTCTGTGAGATCATCTGACAAAAAACTTATACAATTTCCAAAACAATAAGAATGCCATGAATTATAGTATAATTAAAGAATTATACCATAGTCTATAACTAGACGTAGTAATAAAAAGTTCAATTCTCATGCACTAAAATATAGCTTAAAATTCTAGAAAATCAAAATACTAAACTCGTGTGATGCAGTATCGTATGATAACTTAATTTGATAATTGTTTTTGGAAATTATATGTGCTAATAAAATTCAAGCGTGCAAGTTTATACTCACTCGATCATTCTCGGATTAGCAGAAGTCAACTGTTTAAACTGCCATACAAATCCAAAGGCAACGTGCCATTGATGTCAGCGGCACGTCACAAATGCGTAATCATACAATAAGAAAATCTCTCCAAAAAAAAAGGAAAGAAAATTCAGAAGACATCTTTTTCTGGGCTCGACCGACCCGAGAAAACCATGCAGTCAAGAGTTTTGATTGGCTGATTGCATATAAGAGCATGTTCATGTCTCTTACAACGTTTGTCTTTTTCCATTTTGTCAACTTTATCAGTTGATTTTTCCATCGGGTGTTTATTTATTGGAAAAAAATTTATGTGAGATGGTTTCACACATCATATTTTTTGAGATGGATATCTTATTTGGTTCATATATGAAAAAATATGACTTTTTATGCTAAGAGTATTACTTTTTATTGTGAATATCTCACAGATAAAGTTTCGTGAGACCGTCTCAAATGAGACACACTCTTCTTTATTTTGTTCGAAATTTCTTTTCTCTTACTAATTAACGATGATGATGCCATGAATCTAGAAGAAATTACGTGATAATTTTCTCGCGTTTCGATTAAAAAGATTTAAATTTGAGTAAATATTGTTTGAAAGATTGTGAGTTGAATTTGAAATCCACCGTAATGAATCAAAAAATAATTATTTGGAATTTTAAATCCATCGTCAAATAGATTTGTTCAAACAAATTAATGAATTGTTACAACTGATTTAAAATCACTAGATTCAAATTCATCAATCCAAATACAACTTAAAATTACGTTTTAATTGAATGATTTGGATTTGAGGAGAGAATTTGAAACGACTTTGTGTTGAGATGATTTTAAAATTCACTACGATAACTTAATAATAATTATTTGAGATATGAANAAAATTTTCATCACAAAAATCTATAAAACTTTTATACACACACTATATATATAATGATACTGGTAATTATTTATTTAAAAAAAATTACTACTAGTAAAGTAGTAATTGCAAGATGGAATCCAAATCACCGACCCGTGGAGCTCAGGGATCCGAACCGATGTGGACTCACCACATGCCTCCTCCTCCTTTCCTTACATTGTCTCATTCATCGCCGTCCACGCTTAGGTTTTACGAAAGGAGGAATTTTATTTTGGTCCCAAAAAAATCTCAACTTTACCAATTACTTATTCGTTTTCGCTTATCATAAATCACGATTGTGAATTTAATTGTATGGCGTGTTGTTATTGATGGTGGCAAAATTGAATTTGAACGGAGTTTGATCCGTATGGTTGAATCTGCCGAACTTCCATTTGTTTTTAGAAAATGCTCGTCGGTGATACATCACGCCTCCTGCGCAAGTTAGCCTCGACCCTTTTCTGTCAAGTCCAGCGTTCGCCATGTCAAGGTCCCTGAAAGCCCTTTCTTTCTCACTGTCTATGTTTATATGCGTCAGAATGAATTCTTTGATGATTTCGTTATTTTTCCGTTTGCTTGTTGATTTAGAGCAGTTTTAATTATTCCTTCTTCCGCAAGCATGTGCTTCTGGCATTTCTTGGGCTTGTGTATTCCATACAATCGTTAGTAAAATCATGCGGTTCCTATGCTATTTCTTGGCAAAATACTTGTAGTTGTAGATAATAAGCTCACGATTTTCTGCAAAGAGTTGCTTGGATGAAGGTTTTTTTATGGTCACATGAGCTTGATTTTATTGAATCATGAATACGAAGGAATCGGAACTTGGCCCAGCAATAAAAATTTTCCTATGGATTGTGAAATAAATAAGTTCAAGTGTGTGCAATTATGGATTTTTTTGAAGTGATGAATGGACAATTTTATGTTACTTTTATGGCATTAAATCGCCATCTAAACTCATTTAAGTACAGTGAGCTGTGTTTAGTCGTCGTTATGTGTGCAAATGCTAGAAATTGTGTCATAATGGGGGACCTTGAGTGCTAATCAAGGAAAGTCTAGTTATGATTTTAAAACAAAAACAATATTGATTTCTCTCCCACTTGGACTGAGTGACTGACGATTCTTATTGATAGTTACTTTTCCCTACTTGAGGTGCTGCAGATCATTGACAGTTATCAGGAGAGTTTCACAAGCTTTATGCAGAAATCAGACTAGTATTTCTTCAGAGGAGTCCAAATATGGAACCATTCTCAGAGCTGGGCAATGTTTTACTCAGTACAGATTCTACTCTCTGTATTTGTTCCCTAGCAGAAGACATTATTGGAATGCAGCACGCGAGTTCGAAAATAGTTCCTATAACAGATTCATCAAGAACTATTCAGCGATTCCAAAGAGCAATACTATAGCCCAGCACGTCCAAGCTTCTTGGAAGAGGTTGGCCCGAAGGTCCGTACAGGTTGGCCAAAGTAGTCTGACCATAAACCTGGTTGCTCAGGCTTTCAGTTTGGCTTTGAGTCGTTCGCATTTGATTATTCCCGGTACTTTTGCTCTGATGTTTGGAACTCAGTTAGCATGGGCACAAGCGGTGCCAGACACAGATATCTTTCAGCCAAGGAATACATTGTACTCACGCGCAGAAAACAGCCATCTCTTCTTGACCAGACTGATCCTTTCTGTATTTGAAAGCATTTTCTTGTTGTTGAGAGCTTTATATTTGGCTGTACTGTTCTCACCAAGCATTGCCATGGCTCCATTTGCCGATAGTTTCGGACCTCAGTATAGGAAATTGTGGCTGCAGGTAGTTCATCAAACTCTAGAAAGAGCAGGTCCAGCCTTTATAAAATGGGGCCAGTGGGCAGCCACTCGGCCTGATCTATTTCCTAGAGACTTGTGCATGGAATTGTCAAAACTTCACACAAAAGCGCCTGAACATAGCTTTGCATACACGAAAAAGATTATTGAGAAGGCTTTTGGCCGCGAAATTTCTGAAATTTTTGATGACTTTGAGGAGGAACCCGTGGCATCTGGGAGCATTGCTCAGGTGCATCGAGCCTCATTGCGGTCTCGATATCGCGGTCGTGAGATTAAACCTTTGCTAGTTGCGGTTAAGGTGAGGCATCCAGGGGTTGGGGAGTCCATTAGAAGGGACTTTGAGATTATAAATGTCGTGGCTAAGATTTCAAACTTTATTCCTACTCTTAATTGGTTGCGATTGGATGAAAGTGTACAACAATTTGCAGTTTTCATGATGTCTCAAGTTGATCTTGCACGTGAAGCAGCTCATTTGAACCGTTTCATATACAATTTTCGCAGATGGAAGGATGTTTCTTTCCCAAAGCCTGTGTATCCTCTTGTACATCCAGCTGTCTTGGTGGAAACTTTTGAGCATGGAGAATGTGTTTCCCGTTATGTCGATGAGCTCGAGGGTAATGAACGGACTAAGAGTGCTCTTGCCCATATTGGAACCCATGCACTGTTGAAGATGCTTCTGGTAACATAATGATTCTGTTTACTTTATCCTGTTATCAATCTTATGCATTATAAATTCATGTGTCATAACAAGCCTCAACTTCTCGTTATTGTGATTAAGCCAATGCAGAAGCACCCATTGATGAAAGCCGTTTGTCTAGACTGATTATTTTCTGTAGAAATAGCTGAGTTTTGGACTCCTGCGTATAAAATGTTGTTTACGAGTTATGGAATTCAGTGGAAAAACAGTGATGACACCAACTTATTTCTTTAACTGCCAAAAATGTGATAGCAGTTTTTTTTTTTGTTGATTTTTCAAATTACCGTGCTTATGAGTTAGTGACATGCTGCATCAGGTGTTGCTTGGGTATCTGCTTGATACTTTACAACATTATGATTTGGGAACTAAGTGAGAGTATCACAAAGATGTGGCTTCCATAACGTTTATTGGAATACATGATCAATTTAACATGTTAGGTTATGTTTATCTTTAATGGGAGAGTACTAGTGTACCAACAACCCTCTGTTTGGGGGTAAAAAAGAGTCGTACGCCAACTGTTATTGTGTATGGTTGACTAGGGATGTCTATTCTGAGATATATCGTTAACGTTATCAGGTCGACAACTTTGTTCATGCTGATATGCATCCTGGAAACATCCTTGTCCGAGCAGCACGGAACAAGCCTTCCCGTAAAAAGCTCTTCAAAACCAAGCCTCATGTAATATTCCTTGATGTCGGCATGACCGCTGAGCTCTCCAAGAATGACCGTGTAAATTTATTAGAATTCTTTAAAGCTGTTGCTCGGAGAGATGGCCGAACTGCAGCAGAGTGCACACTTCGATTATCAAAGAAACAAAACTGCCCGAAGCCAGAGGCCTTTATTCAGGTGAATCAAGAACTCGTTGATGTTTTCATTCGTTCAGATGAATTTCACTCAATGATAATAAAAGGCATTAAATGATCGCCTGACTTGGTTTTGTTTCTTGATTCCTCTGAAATTTGATTTGCCTATTGTGGAACTCTCCTGGGCTGCAATTTAATATAGTTCGTCTTTGTAATACTTTTCTATACATGACAATGAAATTTAGATTCTGCCATTAACTTCATCATTATTTTTCCCGCTTCAACAGGTGGTGAAAGAATCGTTTGATTTCTGGGGTACTACAGAAGGAGATTTGGTCCATCCAGCAGAATGCATGCAGAATTTACTCGAGCAAGTTCGTCGTCATAAAGTAAACATTGATGGCAATGTTTGCACTGTTATGGTCACACTTTTGGTCCTTGAGGTAGTTTCATGGTTCATTCTGAAGGATTTAATACTTATTAACACACATTTCGTTTTCCTTATTCCCTTTTCAAACTTGTGTTTGAGCTCAGTTCTTGAATGCAGCAAAATAGTATTATTACTTATTTTGGGGTTTTACGTATAGGGGTGGCAGCGGAAGCTCGATCCAGATTATGATGTGATGCATACACTGCAAACGTTGCTTCTGAAAGCGGATTGGGCAAAGTCCCTTTCTTATACAATTGAAGGGCTAATGGCCCCGTGAATAAAACTCTGTTAACAGCTGTTGTTGCCGCGTAACAAGTTCTGATAGTGTAGGAATAATACTCTCATATTTGGCCTTTGGCAATTTTGCGAGGGTGAATATATTCATCTTTATTTAGATAATTTGAGCTCTTTTTTTCTGAGGCTTCCCACTCCAAAAGACATTTGAGTTGATTGATCATTTATTCAAATTAATCTCAGGTTTCACGACTGTGTTCTATGGTTTTGTTTAAATGATTCTGCGCTCGGAATTATGGTTTCTGAATATGCATGAATTACAAGGGGAATGGATTGATCGTTCTCAGTTTGCATGCTTTTTCAAAACTAAAATCAAATATTTTTCGCTCACTTTCGTTTCCTTACCCTCAACAATTGTTCCATGACATATATATCCCAACATTTTAAAATTAAATACCCCCATGAATATTTCGTTGGCGCTGTTATATTGTTGGTCCACATCGGCACAAAAGGTAATTTGGAAATTTACTTTGAAGCCATTAATCCGCAAACCAAAGACACGAGGTTCCAGAGGAAACATAAACGGGAGAAATACAGCAAACAGGAGACGAGTAAAGGTTATGATAAACTTCAAACACAGTACAAAACAAAAAAATTCTCTATATGCATAGTAATTCTCTGTGGAACACAAATTTTTCAGCACGTTTTCATTTGCACCAAAAAAAAAAAATAGAAGAAGAACAACGTTCTAATGATTCATACAACAGATTGCAGGGAAACATTAAATCAAGATACCTGGTAAGAAGCAACATTAGAACAAGAAAACTCACATGGAAAATTAGTATAGAGTCACTAGAAGAGAACGCCAATCCCAGCATCGCAGACAGACACAGACCCAACATCAAGAATGCTATCTTCAGTGTATTCCAAGTGGGACCCTGAAATTATAGCAGCAAAAAAGATCGAAACTTTGAAGGATTTCATTACCGGGAAATTGGAATCTTGATTAAACAAGAGATGGAAAATTTTATACGAACGTTGTACTCCTGGAGCCAAAGCTCCAAGCATCACTGCTTTAGCAGAGGACGTATCTTCTGCATTCGAGTATCTAGTTTCCATCTGGGGATGTTAGATCGTCGTTTCCATCTGGGGATGTTAGATCGTCGAACCTCTGGTACGGTATTGTGCAACTGCGTGTAAGGGCCTATCAAGGAAGTAATTTGCTCAACTCGTTGTACAGAGAATAAAAAATTTATATATATGTATACGTATATATTATACATTTAGTGTTGTAACTTGTTTTTCATTAGTACTACACATGTATTATATCAAAGGATGATGAATGAATATATAACAAAATAAATTCTGACATACTTCAAGTACTAAAAAAATATTGATTAAATTAAAACGAGCCTACGATGGGAAAGACAGATGGCGATAGGTTGTGTCAGATAACAATTTCAGGAATGCTCACTATTCTTACGAGGCCAACGATAGTTTAAAACTTTGATTTCAAATATCTACGTGTATATATACAAATATGCTCCATGGATGCAAGTATTATCATAATCATTATCTTAATAATTTAACTGACATCCACATCCAAGAGTGGGCAATGGATTTGGAGCAGCATTGCATATACCCCCCGACTTATATTCAGTTTCCGATAAAAGTATGACCCCTAAGCTGCAATTCTGGTTGCAGCAGCCACTCTCTCTCCTTAAGATACTGCAAAAGTGGCGGCTGTTCTTGTCTAATCTCCGTGCCAACACCACATAAATAAGGAACAGGTCTTTGGTAAGCTGTAAATAATTTTTCCCTCGTCTGTTCTTGATCTGCTGACCCATATACAGGAGATGTATTTGGATATGATTGGGGGCTCCCCAGGTAAACCATTGGATTTGAAACCAAATGGTTTCCCCACTGATCACATAGATCAAGACTGCTAACTTGGTTTGCTTGAAAATTCTCGAAGGCAGGGTGAGTGTTGTAAACAGGCGATGATATGTGGTTGGAGGTATTCTCCACATTTTGACTGTTTCTGTAGTGATAAAGCCACTCTGAAGAACTCATTCGAAGAACTGGTGGGTAACCATCAACGAGACCAGATATTCTGTGAGGAGAAGATCCGATTGCTGAACGATTTGAAACACCATTTGTGTATGGTGCCGCACCTAGAATCCCATCTGATCCATTCTGGTACTCAGGTGAGATTAATGGACTCATTTTCAACCAAACGGCATTTTCTGGTAATAAAGGAGCAGAAGGTAAAGGTGCAACATAAGGAGGTGAATTGTAGCTGATTGTTGAAATAGGCCCGTGGCCTATCTTGAAATTCTTTCTTTCCGATATGGATAGATCGGATAAGGACATAGAGGCTATTTCCTCGATAGGACTGAGCTTCTTGTGTTCATTGAAGTCTTTCTTCCCATTTTCTGTTTCATACTTCGAAACTCCTCTATTGAGGACCCATGCACTCAGGGAGGGAGGTCCAGTGGAGTGGGTTGTCAAGTCCTTGAAAAGCTTGTGTTGTCCTGAATCAGACACGGTGGAGCAGAAACTGAATGAATCACCATCTTCTGACTGCTGACTGGTGGAAAATGTCGTGGCACGGCGTAAGCATTCATCAAGAAGTGTTCTCTGTGTATCTGTGGCTTCAGGACTAACCGGGCATGTTGTAGATTGAGGGGTATAAATTGGAGCCGAGTTGTGTCTTGTGATTGGCTTGAAAAGAATTACCTCTTCATCCTCAGCAATCATTAATTGTGTTTTCTTTAGAGTTGACGATGTCTCTGCACTTATAATAACTTCAAGGCTGGAATCAGATCCTGTGACGGATGATTCTGCTTGGCTTAGACATTTTTCTTTCTTGAAACTGCAGAAATTTCTTCCCTCTTTGTCTCTGGAGATCCAATCTTGCGAACTTTTGGCTCGGTCCACAATTCTTGTTGCAGCATGAAATATACGCCGAGAACGCCTTTTATCACAATCGTCCCTCCATTCCTTGTCAGTGGCGGTGAAATCCAGTATTTCATGCACGTGGGCTAACGGGCAAAAGCCTCTCAACTCATGATCTTCCCAAAGAGCAGTATTATCTGCATCTATCACGCTCTCATTTTGATCAAGTCTGTTCAAGAACTCAGATAAAACACCGAAAAAGTAAGTCATTGCATTCACAACCCTTTCATCAGTAACATGCGTTTCTGCTTCATCAAGTGCTCCGACTAACCACTCCACGAAAACCAGCACCGCTGGTAAAAGTGGGCATTTTGCCATGTTACACTTCTGACATCTCTCAGTGAGTCGGCCCATGCAAATGAAAACAGTAGCCAATGCTAATGGTGTATATTCAGACTGCATCTTCTCATCTATCCCTGTTGGGTCTTTTAGTTTTGGGTTCTGGACCAGTCTATGAAGCATGAAGATGAATGTGGAAACAAGTTGAATGGCACGATAAGGAGCCTTTATCAGTGAATCCACAAATTGATAAGACTCCATTGTTGCAGTAAGTTCTGCATCATCAACTACTAATAAAGCTTCTAAACTGCTCAACATATGGGTGAATGTGCGGGGAAATTCCTCCAAACTGCATTAAAATCAACCATTAATTTATATATCATAGGTTGAAGTAATAGTAATGCACATATGCATCAAACAGTTAATAGCTAAGGCGTAAATATTATGGTATAGATAAGTACCTGGATCTTATTATGAAGAAGCTTATAGTTCGGATGACAGATGGCCACAGATCAAATATTTCAGCAGAAGCATTCTTCATCTCAGCTATTTCTATTTCTTTTGAAGAACCATTCTCTGCAGTAGATTTATTCTGCAAGAAATTTCTTCCAGGTATATCATAAAAGTCGAATGACACCTCAGTAGAAAATGATGGCAACTGAGTAGACTTTTTCTGAAAATCCACCAAAAAAATCGTTTCTTAATTTCCATCACCTAAGAAATAATCCAATTGAATCAGTTGCCGTGAAGTGAAATCCAGTAGCCAAAAACTACATTTACCTCTTCAAAGAGTAGCACAAGGTTTCTCCAGGCATCAGGAAATGGCTCTTTCGCCTCTAAACTCCTCAACGAATGATACAATGCAAGAAAAGAATCCCCAACATATGTTGCCAGCAAAGCCAACTGCAGACAAAAAAAAAATACGTACTTTTATTTCAAGTTGTATGATGAATTTGATATAGTTGGATCATCTACCTGATTATGAGAATTTCCACTTTCTGGCCAAGTTTTGGTTGCTTTTAGGTAGTAGTTTGCTGCCACTGACCATTTTCGAGTATCGGGTTTTTTAAGAATTTCTGCATACCTAGCCAAATCACCCAGACAAATCAAAAGGCGGTGGCATGTAAATAGACATTTGCGCAGCTTTGTTGGCTCAACAGAAAACGAACTAGCATCATTGTCCAGGAAACCTTCCTCCAGAAGTCCACAACTTCGTTTAAGTTTGAGAATCAAACCATTATAGAATTCATATGCTTCTGATAAGAACGACTTGAATCCTTCCAAATGAAGATCAAATTTGCTTGGAGAATTAACGTTTTGAGGATGAGTCTCCTTAACATTATCTTTATCCAAATATTGCTGACTGATTCTTTTGCGGAATTCGTTAATATGCTTGTAGTGCAGCTTCCATAGAAGATATTCCACGTCTTGAATCTCTGCCATCTGATCAGTTGACAAAAGAATTTTCTCCAATCCTGTTCTGACTTCATGGTATACCTCAAGAACGTCACCATGTAAAATACCTTTGGAGTACATTAAAGGTAACAACCTTTTCTCGGTACTAACAACCTATAACAAAAGAAAAACATCAGATTCCTATAATTTCATTACTGATGCCATAGAACCAAAATATGTTAGAAATTATAATAGGAGGGAGATCACCTCAGCTAAAGACTTCTGTGTCTTGCATTGATTCTCAAGAAAGGAAGACATCTCAAAGCTTATCCGTGGCAGCCAAATAATCTTTGGTGAAATCAAAGCTTCATACATTAGCTTAAATATAAATCAGTAACCGCCAATCAATTTAACCCAAGCATCAGAAAATTGTAACAATAAATGTCCATATATTTGACATTAAAAACAAGCCTATACTATAAATGACTCTCTGCTTAATAACACGATGCCATTTGTGCAGAGTGCATTAACAACACAAGCCTTGAACGTGAGTTTGAGAATGGACAAGTCCCTTTCGTGGTGGCCAACAAATTAACCAAGAATGAAGCTACCCAGTTTCGCACGGCATAGAACCAGGTGCCGTGCGTGTATCAGAAAACAGCCCCTTTGCAGCTTGGAGCTACAATCTCAACCCTCACCAAGATAAGATGAGGAAAACTATATAGTTGCAAGTCATAATAATTAACTTCATCAACAGACAAGTACACGAGACACAGGTGATCTAAACAAGGATCAGTCAAAATTAACTAATAACCTTAAAACATCCTATAAAAACCAAACAAAACAAAGCAGAGAATAAGTTCATAATCTACTATAGAAATAATAATAATAAAAAATTTAAAAAACACACAAAGTAAACATATTAGTAGCTTAATCAATACCTCACCAAACCAAAACAGACACCCTCAATTCCCTAGCAAATTCAATTTACTCAATCAAACACCAAAGACTTTTAAGGAAAGCTCGATCTTTTAAGCAATAAATAAAGAAGTACCAATACGTGAGAGTACCTTAAGAATATGCAGTCAATTGTGAGACCTAGCAACGTTCAAAAAGAAAACCCATCAAAGTTTTTCAAAAAAATCTGAAAGATCACTGCAAGTCTCCGTACAGTAGGAACAAAGACTTTTTAGAGAGAGAGAGAGAGAGAGAGACCGGGATGGTGAAGAAAGAAAAGGGAAGGGGACACCTGTGCAAGTCGTAGTTGTGAAACAGACAAAGTATAAGGTGGCTAATTGATGGATTATTTAAGACGAAAGGATATTTAGTTCTCTTACACGAATTTCTTCTCGAGTGAGACGTTGAAGTGGAGCTTTCATCAGTACAACTACATCTTGATTCTTAAAATTATCTTGGGATAATCCCTTGTAATCCAAGTTAACCTCTGAATATAAATATATATAGTCCTTTTTATTAGCATGCAACACTTATATAATTTTTTCTTAATTTTTAGAGTAGGATATTTTAATATATATAAGAATCTTTATGTTTATATCAGTGTCTATCTTGTCTTCATCTATTATCTTTTATAGCTTGTTCGGGAGAGTCGTGATTGTCTTCATTTAGCGATCTTCAACACTTTAGATGTCATAAAATCTGCCATCCGATTTTGTTCTCTATGCAGCTTTTTGATGCTAACTTCCCAAACTCTAGCAAGGAGGCTTTTGCATTTGGAGACTAAATTATTTAGATGAGAGGCATATTTTTCTTCCATGTTTAACCGTTTAACTACTGACTCTGAATCTATTTTCAAGAGTATTTTCTCTAGTCTCATAGTCCACGCTAATTCCACACTCATTTGTTGTCCTGGTAAGTTATATGTGCGTTGCATATCAGACACAATGCATTAAGTTCTATTTTATAAGAAGTAAATGAAAATTAGATAGTTAAATAGATTTATTTGCGAAAACGAAATATTCATTGTCCATTGAGTGATTTGATTATTGAAAAACATGGTATCCATTCTAAGTTTTCAATATCAAAAAACATATTTAATTCTTCTCCTGCTTAATTTGTATTTTTTGGCCCAAGTCTATGTTGTTGTCTTGATTAATTAAGTTTTCTTCAGCCTTATAATAAAATCATCAATCTTCTCATTATCTTCAATCGCAATGTTCTCTTCTTTGGAAGATGACTGCTTTAATTTTTTTCCCCGTTGTGTTGTCGTATGTTCTTACCATCAATTAGTATATTTTTGATGCTCCGAGTCTCTTTTCTTTGTATATGTGATGTTTCTCTTGAATTGTTCCGGTTTGTCAAAGACATCTAAGTTCAACTGACTAATTAACATGTTCCCCATTCTTCAACTGTGGTCCATTTTGGCCATTTGGAAAATAAAATAGATACTGTAATGAGTCGTAACAGCCAAAATATGTTTTATCTGGTAATTACGGCCATCACAACCATATATAATAATATCTCTGTTATAAGGTATGTTGGGATTATTCTCTTAAACCCAAATAGTTGCAACTTGGTCAACCGATGAAGTCTTATAACAGTGTTGATCCAAAACAACACTCTTACAAATATGTAACCTGATTTCCTCGACAAGCGCATATTGTTTAATACGACATAACAATTCTACGCATAGATTATTTTCAATATATTCATTAATGCTGCCACAATTTTCTCATCAACATCATTTATGGCATGCATAATAATACACAATTCATTGTTAATATAACAAAAATAAAGTTGTAAATGAGCTGGATATTGATCCTTAGGTATGATGGTGACAAAGTGAAAATTTTGCCTTGAAACTTGAAAAATATAACCACGGATTGAGGATGAAAGCTCTCTATCAAGCCTAGCACCAAAATATGTAAAGAAAAAAGACTATTGTCTAATTCAATTATGCGTTGAAATTCTATTGCCAGTAATATAATAACTCACAATGTGACATACAAAGCTACACAGAACCTATGCACTCCAGACCCTTGACATGCAAAAAACGAATTAGCAGACAAACACAAAATAAGTTTACCGAAGCAGATGGGAAATCAACATTTTTTTTGTATCCATTTTTGTATAACTGAATAATTGTAAATTGTAATACATACGATATTATAAATTTCATAGATATGGTTGGACTCATGTATATCAACTTCCCATTTAATTTAAACAAAACGATAGCTCACGAGCTCTCATCCACAATAGAACGTAACATGGCACACATAGGAATAAATGAAAGAATGGAAATGATAATGAAACAAACCTTACAACGCATCACTGTGGCCAGACCGGAATCGGCAATCCACACATGATAACGATGACCGCTTCCGACCACAACATTGAATCAACAGTGAAAAAAACAGAAAATAACTTAAAATGAGAAAAAGAATAAGGCAAAAAAAAAAAAAAAACCAAAAACCAAAAAAAAAAAAAAAAAAAAAAAAAAAAAAAAAAAAAAAAAAAAAAAAAAAAAAAAAAAAGCCTAGCACCCGTGACACAATATCATGAAATAAAAAAAGAAGAGGAGACGATGAAAATGACATACATCCACAATAATTGAAATAATATAATAAAATGAAACATCAACTACTCGTTTGTTTATAAACTATTCACACATTTAATAGAAAAAACATGAAAAATTACACAACTGATCGAGCTCAAAAAAATAAATAACTTAACACAACAGACAAAATTTATAATACAAGAACTATATAAACAATAAACAAATGTAATTTAAAGCAATTCAATTCAACTCATCCTTTTAGAGATACATTAAATTAAATTAGATTAAGTTGATTTTCGGACTCTGCCATTCAACTAGTTGAAGATAACGATTCTAATTGACAGACATTAATTTTTCCTTAGAACACAGACAACAATCTAATCCGACCAAGAGCAGAAAATTCACGTCTAAATTATGACAGGTTAATTGGCTATCCGAGAGCTGACAGATTCGTGTTTGAATCAAGAAATACAAAACAGAATTATGTTCAACTGTTTTGCAGTTGATTGGCACCAGATGTCACCATGTTTGGACAAAACTTTGAACAAACAAATCAACAAGTCAAGAATTTTGAATTGAGGTAGTGTACGTGTCTATGTGAACTTAATTTACCCAAACAATAAATAATCATATATAATTAATTCAGTGGTCCAATTTGTACAATATTGAGATCTATTAACGCAGCTATTTATTATTAAATTATTATTATTATATGACTACTTTTAATAATTCTAAGTGCAAAAATAATATATTAATTCCTTCCGTTCATAAACAAGTCTATGGATTTATTAAAATGATATATAATTGATAGTCATTTAAATTCCTTTCAGAATACACACAGAAATGAATTGGAGGAGAATCCAACCAACCATACACAAAAACTTATTTTTGGGGTTTATTATTAAATCCTATAATTCGGGTATTATTCTAACTGTTGGATCCAATAATTGTAAACGAGTCACAGTCGGTTTTTCATACGAAACAATATATTGTATCACACGAAAATATATAAATTATTTTTTAATAATCATGGGTTCGACCTTTCTGGCAAATGATACTTCAAAATAAGCTTGCATAGTTATCTTACCTTTTNTTTTTTTTTTTTTTTTTTTTTTTTTTTATTTATTGTAGCTCTGCCAAACAGAAATCTTGCGCACAAATGGCTTTCTAGTGCTAATCATAACGTCTCCTTGGAGTCAAAAAGAACTTTTGAGTGCACCCGCTACATTACGTAACTTTGCTTCGTTCTAATTCGTATTCATTCATTATTTTACTCACCCCTAAGTATTTAATATCAAAATTCGGCATTTTTTTTCTTTTACAAAGATCTATGTTCAGTCATGGAGAAGTTCATTAAACCACAATTGGAACTCCTTCATCCAACATCTCCATTGAAGGAGGGCGGACTAGACTAAGATCGCACTACAATCGTGCCGTTTTTTCACACTGAAAAAATTCTCGATGTACTTTTTTTTAAAAAAATTTGGATGGTCACCGATCTCTCACATTTTTATGAAAGAAATACTCAAAATGTAGAATAAAATAATTCTATGGTGACGCCGGTGTATGTATAATTAAGACTTAACAGTCCCAACACAAAGGAGTCAGATGGAAACTGAACCAGCTAATGTTGATTTAAACCATCGAATAAACTATAGCTAGCAGTCAATAATTGTACAATTTCCAGCTTGAAACTACACTTTTCTTGGAATCGCAGTCCACTCTCTCCCAATAAAAAAAATATATAAGTTCTGAAATTTTTTGATATTTTATTTCACCCCTATGTCTAGCTTCTCGTTTATCCTTGAATTTCGTGCAAAAAGCACCCATATATCAAATCCAAGGATGAAATCAATATGTTATCGGGTTTCATACTTTCGTTTGATCAACACCTAGCCAGGCGTATAAAAGCAAGCAAACCAGACTAAATGAGTAAAAAAATCAGTTTTTTATATGATTTATTAAAAAAAAAAAAGTTAGATCATCCATTAATCTATATATATAGATTATATGCAATTCCTCCCACAAAAATACATTGATAAAATAGTTACAATTTTTTGGACGAGTCTAACACACATTTAATATAATAATTAACTTGACTAAAATGTTGCACACATTATTGAATTAATCAAGAGGTTTATCTCCATTTTTTTTAACGCACATAGGAAACCAAGCAGCAGCCCCTCTCTTGGCATCTTTCTTCTCACAAGAAGATAAACAACAAAATAGTCAAAGATTCCATCGTCCCTTGTTTTTACTCCTCATTTGACAGCTAACCCCACTTATGCTTGCTTATGGCATTACCTTTTCTATCAAAGTCCTTTCGACATTCACTTTTTTTTACCACTAATAAATATATTTTATATGCCCAATTACCGATTCTTGTACACAAAGTCATATCAGCCTTATAATCAAACTTAGCCGATAAAGCAATAAACTTGACAGCACACTTAAATCGAGATTAAGAAGAAATCAAGGCTTTGAGTGGAAGAATAATAAGAAAAAGATCCATCTTTTTTTTTCCCTTTTGGGAAGAAAAGATCCATCTTTGTATTACAAAAAACTGTTAAAAAAATAAATTAAAACGAAGGAGATTAGAAATTCGTTCTTTTATCCAAATAAGATAAGAATAAGATCCGAAATCATGTTTATGTTAATGCTTTCACATATAAATGTTATACAAATTAGCATAAAAAAGCACAAAAAATACCCAATTAGGAACAATGAAAAGGAGAATCCACTCAAGAACTAGAAGCATTACTAGAAGTCGCGACTCTAGGCGATGTAACCGGAAATAGAGGCAGCAGCCGGGGTTCCGAATCCCTCGGAGTGTTCGCCGGAGACTCGTGCAAGTAGAAACCTTTCTCTTTGATGGCTTTTTCTTCCGCCCCCATGTCCATGTTATTGCAATTGGCAGCAGCCAATTGAACATGAACGTTAATGGGTGACCGGTTGAACGGGTCGGGTATCAGAGGCGTGACCGGGCTGAGAACCAGTGAAGGGAAATCAAGAATACTGGGAGACAGAATTTCCGGCGTACCAGGTCTGGGTGTACCCGAATGCCCGGCCAAAACCCCGGGCCTAGTGCTGGATAGACCAGGGCCCAAAGGGCTGATCTTAAAGTTTTTGAGGCTGCTTCGGCGTTCATAAAGCCTCGAGGAAGATTTGTCTTTCTTTGCTCCGGTCTTGATGGGTGGGATCGGGCTTCTCAGTGGTTCCGGTCTGCAGGCCATACGGGCGGTCTCTGACGACCCGGTGAGCATTTGGACCACTTTCTTGAAGGAGTTGGTGTCGGCTTGGACGAAGGTGGTAGGGCACTGGTTGTTTGGTTCAGATCTAGTGATTGGTTGCGGAGGGCGGGGGGAGTGCGGCGAGGTGTGGTGGTGGAGGAAGCCATTGCTACTGGTCGAGCTATTTGAGCTGTGGCTGTTTGGGGAAGGAAGAAGAGATTGGCTGTTGGTTTCTGGGACAGTAGGCGGCTTTTCCATCTCCGGGTCGGGTTTGTGGGCGAGCTTCTCTCTCTGGGGGGAATTGCCGTTTGCGTAGGAAATAAATATAGAGAGACTTGTTTCTCTTTTCAAACCTTTTTCTTTGACTCTCTCTCTCTCCTTATATTTATTTTAATATCGCAAGAATTTGGTGTGAATTCAAATATATATATTTATTTATTTTCATATTCAGTTTTCCGAAGAAACCAAGATATTTAGTTATTTATTTAATTTATAATAATATCGTTTGTAAAACACAATGCCTATGTGTTTCTAAATTAAGAACCACATAGACATATCGCTTAAATATTCTTAAAATTTTATTACAAACAACAATGACTTAAAATCGTTTTAATTGTTCATAAACTCGACTCCGATATGTGTGTATATTACCCATTTTTAAATATTACCACTTAATTTATTATAAGATGCAAAAAAAAATACAACATATGGGTTTGTAAATATTAAGTTTTAAATTTAAAATACGTAATTATTAACTTAATTCAACAATTATGTGATTAAATTACCAACCACTTTGTCTAGTTTGGTAAGAAATATTTGAAGCATATCGCAAAAGCCCTCAAGGAAGCGCGTGTTTTACACTTAAGGAATAGAGTTAGCTAAGCTAGTAAGCTACGCGCATCGGGAGAGAGTGGGATGAGTTGGTGTAGGAGTCCAGCTGGAAATAGAAAATTTGATAAAAATAAGAATCGAACCAAACATTTGACTTAAATGGGCCCATTAAATTTGACCATCCAGCAGTAACAAATTTATGGGTCAAATTTATGATTAGAAAGATGGAAGGGATAACGTCATATAAATCAAACTCAATTAAAATTAAATATAAAAAATTCAATAAAAATACTTGTTTTTCTCCACACAAAAAATTATGAATAAATGTATATCCTTCTCTAAAATATAATTTAAAGGAAAAAAAAGCATTTAAATTCTTAAAATTAGTTTGGTGTTTTTATTCATATACATCGCATGATAATGAGCAATTAATCAGGCATAAATGACTACTTTCAACTTTCATTTAGAAGAATTAAGGTGATGTTTTTTAAATTTATAAATCATCATGGACTTAAATTTATCGATCAATTCTATTATTCAATTTCGATGGCATCAATTACAAATAAATAAATAAATAAATAATGTTCATTTCTTAGAGTAGGTCTTTTGTGAGACTGTCTCACGAATCTTTATCTGTGAGACAGGTCAACCCTACCTATATTCACAATAAAAAGTAATACTCTTAACATAAAAAGTAATATTTTTTCATGGATAATCCAAATAAGATCCGTCTCACAAAACACGACCCGTGAAACCGTCTCCCACAAATTTTTGTCCATTTCCTATGCCATAATAACTCCATAAGCGTGAAGCCAATTTGTGTGTAGGATATGGTACCCGTACCTAGGGAGCCGTGATTTTTATGAAGCTTTTACCTTGAGAAAACTGCTAATTTTTTTAGAATTCCAAGAACGGCAGCATATACACTTAATAATACTAATAATTTTATAGAATAATCACATATATTACCATAATGGATGAGACATTAGTTAATATCACATTAATGAAGTAAAGTAAATCACCATGTGTCAAAGAAAAAAAATTCTAGTTGTTTTGATTCGGGCAAGAATCCATATGGTAGTGGATGCATTTAAAAAAAAGTTGCTACGATCATTGTTATATTAATTATTATAACAATAGTAATTAGGTATAAAGCCATGAGCTTTATTGGAGCACGTATTTTATTTCATTTTTTCTATTAAACAAGTTTTTTGACAACTTCACATCATCGATACTTATATATACGTGAAACTTGTCGCTCCGAAATGAAGTTGCCACTCAAGTGGGACAAAAACTGAAAAAGAGGGCGAAACATAAAACGATTTTCAATAAGCAGAAATGCGACTTAATTAAATGTACTGAAGAGACCACTTTTATCTATTTTTTTGATAGGTAAAGTTTCACTTCTTTGTTGCTGATACGATGAAGAATTAGATTTTCTTTATGGGTTCTTTTTGAAAATGATATCAAATTTATACGATTTCGGGAGGGAGCGGTGATATTTCCAAAGTGGGTGTGGTTTTATTATATATTCAAATGCCAGCATTTTCTTAATGTAATATCAAAACCAGTTTGAGATTGTATTCCAATCCTCTAGTTGTAGCTGAAGAAAATAATTTAATTCAAACTGAACGCTGTGCTTTATGGCGGAGGAAGCGTCGGATACGCTCGTAAATAGCAAAATTAACACTTGAGGCGTCGCCTGCAAAGTACAAACATTACCTCACAGACTCATTAAAACGTGTCTGCCATTTTTGACACACTTGCTCATTAATCAAGACTCTGCCCTGTATCAACATATTTTTATAATAATACCTTTATTTAATTTAATAATATGTGCATGTTCATCGATCTTCAACTCCAGAGAGTTTTTTGTTTATGATATATCAAGATCATGCATGATTTTAAATGGGGTAGAAAATTTCTGTTCAGAAAAGGTAAAATAAAAGTTGTGTTAGTATTCATATTTTTATCCATTTGACACGATTTCAAATTTATGACTGAAAAATCACGAGGGGAACAGTACTTTTATATATATAAGATAAGTATTCAATTTAAAAATATAAATAATTGCACGTACCACAAGAAGCATGCATGAAAAGGGTAACTGAAATGAAAACAAATTAATTAAAGCTGCAACAGAGCGCGCATTTTCTTCGCTTAATACAGAAAAAAAAAAGTAGCATCATTGGCATAAGACAAATCACAATGCAGTCAAAGAAAACAGAGAAAACTTCAAATTATCATTTGCATGGCAGTTTCTTGAGGGGCTCGAAGGCGAAGGGTCCAACGGTGAAGAGCTTGAAGGGGAGCTTCTTGTCTCCGGTGGTGACTGGCGACTTTGTGGCCTTTAAAGTAGCACCGGCGGCGCCGCTGTTGAGGTTGGTGGGGGCGTTACATATGGAGAGGGGAGAAGAGACTAGGAACACCTTGCATTTGTGAGAACCAGATGTCGTCACCTTGTGCGGCATGAAGAAGAAGAAGCCATTTTTGTCTGTCATTGCTTGTTCTTCTAAGTGGTACTTTGTGTTGTTGCATTGAAGCTTCACCACCGCTCCTGTAAATAAGTAAAACAAAACAAATATATTTGCAGTGATAAGAACTTAAATAAAACGGAAAAGCATGATTGGAAAAAAGGCTCTTTTTCAGCTAGGTAATTACCAGAAAGAGGGGCTGCGCCCATTAGAGTATCGACTCCAACATACTTGCATGACTTACAATACACAACACCTTGAACAGCCACGAATTTTCTTGGTGTCGGAGGAGGATAGCTAGGCGCTGTCGCTGGTGGGGTGCTTGGTGGATGCGGCGGAGACTTGACAGTTGGCTGAGTGGGAGGTTTAACTGCAGGTGATGGGCTTGGAGGAGGTGTAAGGTGGTGGTAGGGAGACGGCTGCGGGGCGACAGCCGGCGGGGAATGTGACTGTGTGCTGGAGTCTTCAGTAGCAAAGACTGTGGAGATGAGTAGTAGCACGGAAAGCTGAAGGAGGAGAAGTGAAGCCATTGTTAGTGCAGTTGTGAGAGATGTAATTTTTAGAATTTCGTGTGAAACTGAAGAGTAGTGTTGAGAGGTGGTATGAATTTATAGGGGAAGGACGAGGCCATTAATATTTTTTTGAGTAGTCTCTAGACCGTCTCACGAATTTTTATCTGTGAGACGAGTCAATCATATCGATATTCACAATAAAAAGTAATATTTTTTCATGTATGATCCAAATAAAAGATACTCTTAGCATAAAAAGTAATATTTTTCATGGATGACCCAAATAAGAAATCAGTCTCACAAAATACGATCCATGAGACCGTCTCACACAAGTTTTTAACTATTTTTTTGGGATGAGAAATTAAATTGAGTTTTTATAAAATCCAGCAAAATTAACTTGATTAATAGAGCTTAAATAATTATATTATTAAATATTTACTTGAAGTATATCTTCAAATGATTGTTGGATGGTTTTGAGATCCAAGTTTTAAAATGCTACAATATATATATATATATATATATCCATGCAATATTATGTAAAAAAATAGAGAATTTGACGTCCATGATAATTAATTTTTAAAAAAATCTGATTTCATAGTCATCATTTATGTTGTGTTTGAGAAGATTAATTTGAAATCCATTAAATTTGNCACAAAATACGATCCGTGAGACCGTCTCACACAAGTTTTTGACTATTTTTTTGGGGTGAGAAATTAAATTGAGTTTTTATAAAATCTAGCAAAATTAACTTGATTAATAGAGCTTAAATAATTATATTATTAAATATTTACTTGNTTATAATTTTATTGTTTACAATGAAATAATATATCAAATTTTAAATCCGCACATTACTTATTTACACATCAGTACGTAAGACAAAATAGAGTGAATTTCAAATGACATTATTATTAAGTGAAATTGAAATTCATCTTAATTAAAATAAAATACTATATAAACATATGAATGGTTAATTTAAAATTTATCGTTTTAATTTTTTTAAATATCATAAATACATATGAGAACTATAGATTTGAAATGATCAATCAAAACGCAACCTTAAACTCTGGAAAACAAACTTAACGAGAAATTTGGCAATAAAATTTGAAAATACAGGGGATTGGATTTATTGTTGTAGCGTGAATATTTTATGACCTTGAACGCCGGGTGTTGCCTTATCTCTGCGTCTTGATGTGTTTTGTCAACACCTAATACCCCATAACCTGCACAAAAGAATGGCCCTTGCCTTGGTAACATATTTGACTCCCATTAGTTTTAAGAAATATATTTGTCAGGAACGTTATGTAAATGATCGATACAACTAGAAGAACAATTGAATTATTATCTTTGGTCGGATTTTTGTATAATTTAAAATATTTAAATTATATTGTTATAATTGAATATAACTATTAATATATCAACACATAATTGCAATTTTTTTTTTAAACAATCATGAAAACTTCTCTTTTCTAAAAGACGTTTAAATGCTAATTTAGAAAAGATGACAAGTTAAAATTTTTATCTGCCCAAACTCATATATCAAACCAACCATGGTTTTGTGTTGTCCATCCAACTATTGTTTGGATTATAGAACTCAAAACATATATTGTATGATGTCAGCAAGTAGTGGTAAGTAGTTCGTTAACGACTCTATCGTAACTTAACTCGAACTTTATTTGACTAAACTCGTTTCGAGAAGCTTCACCCTTCACTCGAATCAAATTCCAGTTAATAGCTATATATTACTATTATTTTTATCTTTTTAATTTAAATGTATTTTTGTTTGTATAAATACAAAATTTAAACACTAAAATTATCCTACAAACACTATCGAGCTCGAACTAAAATAACTCAATTTTTCATGATTCGATATTACGAAATTTAGATTGAGTCGAACTCAGTGTATTCTCATCATGGTCCCATAAATTTTTTACCCTGTCCATGATTAGCACGATGAATTTAACCACATGATGCATAAATTCCAATATTGTGAATTTTTGAAAGTTTTTGAGACACTACAGTTTTTCCCTTAGAAGAAGAAAAAAATCACACTAACTCTTTAAATTTCTATTTTTCTTTTAGAAATTTTAGCTTTTCTTTGTGAATATCGAATACCCCACGGGTTTTTTTTAATATTAAAAAGAGTCTTTTAAGGGGGAAATCTGAAAGCGGGAACCTTAAAATATAACCACAATACAATTACAGGGCATATGGAGCACAAGGTTGAGGCTTCAAGGGCGAAGTTTTTGGAATTTAAAGGCTTTAGGGGAGCCAGCTGCCAGAAGGTTAAAAGAATCGAGGCCACCTATATTTTCTTCCCTATATAAGACAATGAAAAAAAAACATCATTTTGTAGAGATGAACTTATTTAAACCTCAAGAACATAGAGACGGTTGCTGGTAAATTTCCGACGGAAGAAGATATAGTCCCATAAGCATGCTGAAACTTCGAATTCTTGTTGGGTTTTTTAATTGTCCCTTTCTGGAAAGCTATTGGATATTCTCAGATATTTGATACATCATCTTCTATAAAACTGACACAATAATTGGACACTCGACGAACCAACAATCATTATAGGCAAGAATATCGACATGCTCAAGTAGTGTTTTTCAAAAAATTTATGTGCATGCCAACACTGCGTAATATGTCGAACGATATAGCGATAGTTGGAACAAAAATTCAATAATCATAGCAAAGGGCTGCTAAGTTTCTTGAATTACAACTGATGAAAAATACGGAAAAAAACTAAACAATATGAGCATAGAGATCGCATATATGGTTGCAAATTGGGGAGAAATATGTATACCAACAGCTAGAGCCAATATCAGTCCATACTGAATTTCTATGTTTATCATTATACTGCTACGCGCTATCAATATTTCAGCTCGCCATCAACATTGTATCAAAACTTCAAACATAGATATCAGGAGAAATACAATTGCAAAACTCGCATAGAATTATACCGAAAAAACTCATCAAGACAAGTCTCCAATTGTTGTCTAAACATTCCATGACAAAGAAATTAACTAGCAGACAACTTGATTAAAGCAACAATCACATGTAAAACTTCCACCACATTAAAGTATTTCGCTTTCAATCATTAAAAATTTGAAATAAAGCTATCACAAGAAACAGATCATTACCACTTAAGCAGCTTCATTGCCAATCGGCTCATCTTCCACATCATTTGTGGTAGCAATGGCATCCCCTCCATCCGCACTCTCGCTCGGAGGCTGAACCTGTTCTTCCTCTGGCAGTGGCTCCTCCACATATTCATTATCAAAAGCATCCTGTGGGACGTCATAAATTCTCACCTGAGGCTTAGACGGATCCTTAACCAGTACATACTTGCCCTCCTTCAACTTCATACACAAGTCTACAATACTTTTCACAATACCCCACATATTCGAAGTATTCAAATTAATCTGCGCCCCAAACTCCCGAGGTTTGTACCCTACCACCGCCAATATTACATGGTTAAAGTGATCCCTCGGGTGAACCCTCGACACATACCCAAGTTTCATCATATCAGCACCAGCCAACAAAGCCTGTGCAGTCCACTTTGCCATCTTATTTGCATTGTTCTTCAACTCAGTAGCCAACACTGCACCTCTCTGCGTCTCCAGCTTCTGCCTCCAGTCTACACCTGAATACTTAGGATCAAACTCATTTAAAGCATTAAGGGTCAAAAACGACCTCTGGTTATTCGTATCCACCACACTATGCACTTCACACCTGGAAACAAGATACATATCATCATCCAGTTTCCACCTCCTGTACCTATAGGCAACTGATGCCACCTCTTCCCCTTCATTGGCAAATGGGTTTGGCTCCTCAAAAGTCACCTTACTCCCGTTCCTAACCAAAACCTGCTGTGAAAAATTCTGATTAATAAAGGCAGCCTCCAGACTCAATGACTGCATCGAATTAATGTCCTCCTTTGCATCAGGTAAGGATTCCTGGGACGTCTCGTGCACAGAAAGCAAATCCAACTGAGACCCGTCACGCTTATCGAAGAACAACTTGTTCCCAACACGCTGAATCACAATATCCCACGAGTAAACTGACCTGGTGGCGCACATGAGAGTCGATAAAATAGTATCGGTCGCAAAAACTGTTGCTTTGTCCTCATTAGCCAGTCGGCGAATTACAGGGTCATCAGTAGTAGTAACTCTGAAGAAATTCCTGCTCTTGAAGCGCTCCAATGCACGACAGTTCTTTGGGGTAATCCGATCATAAGACCTATCGTAAAATTCAAGGCCACCACAAATCAACAAGTCCTCAGGTTCGGGTACCGAAAAGGAGAGCTTCGAAAAAGTGGAGAACGGGATTTGGTCGAGCATATTCCATTCGGGCTGAATATCCACCGAGGATTTGAAAGCGGAAGACTCGCGACGCTGCGGCATTTGCGAGCGATTGAGATAGTACAATCTGTCGCGGCGCCCCCTCTCTTTTTCGGCTTCGCGTTTACGAGATTCAGCTTCCTCATCGCGGCGCTGAGGGAGCTGCGAGCGGTTGTTGTGATGGGGATTGAACCTCCAACGAGGGTTGAACTTGGGCCGATTAGGGTTGTGATGATGTGACTTGGCGGAAGTGTCCACGAGACGGAAAGATGAGTCCTCATCGGCGGCGAGAGTCGCAAAGGAGTCGTCGCCGGAAAAGTCGAAAGCGGATTCAGAGATGTGCTGGCCTTGCTTGGATCCAGGTCGACCCATATTGGATACATTCCGGGTCCAATCAGCTATCCGTCCAAGCTTATCGGAGCGGGAGAACGGCGCGAATGGCACGTTTGAGGGTTGATTAGGGACCGATATCGCGGAGGCGGAGGAATCCGGCGGACCCCATCCGTCGGAATTGAACGGCACCGAACCAAGTTCGAACCCGACCATAGTTAAAAACTTCAGGTAATTTCTGTGGAGTTGATAATAGCGAAGAAGTGAAACTAGAAATCGAGGGAGGGGATTAGAGGCCAAGCGCCGCGTTGGTTCTGTCCGGAATGACTGTTCTGAGGGGTTAAAAACCCTAGCCGCTCAAATACTATTTTGTCCCAAACTTGGGCCTAAAATCTTACAAGAAAGCCTATTAGAAGGCCATAAGTCCATTTTGACATGGGCTCATTTTAATTAATCATATAAATAAAGCAACCCGAATCGTGGTTAAATTTTAAAATTAACATCTGCATTTAAAAGAGAGAAAATCTAAAATAATACTAAAGGTACAACCAAAATATCGTATAACGATATTACGATATTTATAACAATTAAATCGTGAGATTTTGTTATTATATCGTGAGATTTTGCATTGAATTTACCATGAGATGTAGATAAATGAAATTTTCGTATTGAATTTTTTGTGTTGTAAGAATTGTTGTGCAAATTTGGTTTTACATATAGCATTACTCAAAATTTAATCACCCGTTCGTAGAGGAAAAACTCTATGCATTGAATTTGTTACTGAAAAATTTTAGACTTGAATAAATCAAATTCCTAATCACTGAAAAAAATGAAATACCTTATTAAAAAAATTGAATCAAGTGGTCAATTAGACTAACAATTTTAGATTGACGAGGATTTCAAACTATAACAAATGCATACAACGTGATGAGTAAGTAATACACACAATTAGATCTTTCTAAAAGGAGAACTAACTGTGTAAGGGGGTTGTTAGCTAATTTAATACTAAAAAAATATGTATAGAGAAAAGAAACATATTAGTATTGTTGTTCAGAATCAGATTTTTAAGATAGAACAAAATAGTCACCCGTTTTGGGTTAAATCATGTCAAGATTGAGACTTGATCCTAACTCAACACAAAAAAGTTTAAGTGGGAATGATTATTCAATTCCATATATGCAACTCTCAGATATTTTATTCAACCGATGTGAGACAACTAACACACACCTCACTTCCATGTATGAACATCTGGAACGTGAAGTTTACAAACGACCAACTATAGGCAACACGGGTCGCTCAACTATAGGCAATCCAATACATAACGGTAGAACCTGAGCTCTTATACCATGTTAAGATTGAGCCTTATACCTAACTCAATCTCAAAAGCTAGCACAAGAGAGAAGATTGTCTAAGTATCATATACACAACTCACAAAAATTTTATCGAACACGAGGTTTTAGGCTAATTAAGAGATTATGAGATCAATAGTTCCCTCTTTTAATATAATTAATATAATAATAATAAAGTTGTAAATTGTAATTCATACGCATAAATTTGAATCATCCTATAAAAATTAACTCAGTTTCAGAATCCGATACAAAACTTTCTTGCCGAGATTCAACACTCAATGACTTCGAATCAGATGTCGTGGTCTTGATGTTGTGAGAATGTTTATGTAACAACTTGCCAAAGAATCCCTTCTTCTGCTCTTTTCTTTGTGAATGTGGAGTCTGGATGGAACTTCCAGCATCGTTGAAGTCTTCGGAGTCCTTGAGTACTGAGATTGGAGACAAGGTTTGTTGAGCTTGGGTGACATGAGTTGGCTTTGTTCTTGAATTTATGGTGGCTGAATCGGGCGAAGAAGGATTCGAGCCCGAAATTCTTCTTGGTTGAAGAGTGAAGGGAATAGAATATTCCGGCCTCGATGCCTCGAAACGGTGGTAAACACTGTGGAAGAATCGAGTTCTTCTAATCAAAGATCCAGATTGTTCCTCCATGTCCAAATTGTAATAAAACAATATATTTGTTCTTCTTTCCTCCGAAATCAAGATTTCTCTTCAAATTCACTGAAATAATAAAGAGTCTAAATTTATGATCACGGAAAGAGAACGAATTCCAGCACTATTCGTAGACATAATCGGCTACGAGACAAAGAACAACCCCACATGTACAGCTACCCCGTAAAATTAATGCAAGTAACGGAGAGAACATATCTTTCACACACAAATTATAAAATTCAGAGATTAATTATTACCAGTTAACTGCAAATCACTCACAACGTTCTTCCTCTGATTCTTGAGAAAACATGGAAAGCAGCGACACAATTATATATGCAGAGAATTAAGCCAGACTCATACAAAGATTTCAAGTACTCGAAACATTAATGTTGTCATATATAGAGGGCTTACGAGTCCTTGTTCTATGACAGATAGGTAGTCTCCCTGTTGTATTCTAATATGGAATCCGAGATAACAATACAGGAGTTTTGTTGCATGGGGAGACTGTACGTGTGTGTCAGTGTGTGTGTGTGTGTGTGTGTGTATATATATATATATATATAAGGATATATATAGGATACGTATACCGTGGGGATTGGGAATGTATTGGAACAAGAAAATCAGATTCAGTATCAAATTGCATAGAATAAAATCCAGAGTTAGTGTGCAAATAGGAGTCATCAAGTGTCGTGTAGAAATCTCGTGTATACGCACGTACTTACATACATGTATAATACATTATGATATCCCATGGATGAGCCCACTACCTCTGGCATATCCCTAACCCAAATGGAAGACAGGCCCATCAAGAGCCCATGTATTCTCCTATAAATACCAGGTTTGAGCGTATACTAATTCATTCACTATATTGTTTTCAGCAGCACCCTTAGTTTCCTGCGAAAGAAGGATTGGATTTTCGATATTCTTTTAAATAAAATTTTTTTGTAATTTTTAAAAATTATTGTATTATATTATCCCCCTTAAAAAATTGCAGATGATTGACAAGTAATAAAATGTGTTTTGAGCTGATAAGGCTTATTTTAACCTAATGTGGAAAAGAGGAAAGGGCTTACATGCGTTAATTATTTTTTAGAATAACTTAACCAAGTGTATTGTCTAATGTCAATGTTTAATGGAATCGATTGGGAGTTTTGGCTGTCACGATAATTTTTAATTAATGACTCAAATGAATTAATTTTGGCCAATGTCAGACGTGACCCGGATTTGATATTATCGTAGTAAATATCACATCAGCATTTTTAGATTAAAAAAACTTACAAAATTTAAATATATATGTCTGCAACTCAATTTTGATAATATAAAGAATTAAAATTGAAAAGAAAACCAATTTATTTTTAATATCATATAATTTTATTTAAAATTATCAAAACAGTATATATTTTATTGATATATACTAAATATTCTCAAATTCAATTTCAGTTAAAACTTTTTTTTTAATCGTCGGTATCAATGTCTCAAATTTAATACGAGATTTCGGATTTGTAATTTATGTTTATAATTACGATAAATTATTTTATACAAAAATTTTGATAATTTAATTTATTAAAAAATCTTAAAAACTCTAAAAAAAATATAAGATATTTAAAATAAACCTAATCAAATTCTTATTTAATTTGAAACTATCCTTTATTTGGTTAGTTAAAACTGTTAAAATTTAAAATTATAACAAGCACTTTTTATGAAAGTTATAATTATTGATAATAGTATAATTAAAAAATTTAAAACTTCATAACAATTCAAATGACAAATATTACATCCAACTATCATTTTAATTTGACTTTATTTGATTTGTCCTTTCCAAAGTTGCAACCACAGTGGTTTTGTGTAAAATCAGAGGTTCTGTTCAATTAATTAACTTTTTTTAATTATCATTTGGTTAAAAATTTGTAGGACCAAGGCGGCGCAGAGTCGGTCGAAAGGGCGCTAAATCATCACAAATTTAAAACCCAATCCATCAACTAGTAGAGTTGCAATAACTCTGTCTTTTAGTATCTTTTTTTATTTTGAGAAATCTTTAGTAGTTTTTTTAAATTATATTAATCAGACGAATTGATTCATATTTGATATGAAAGATAATATTTTTAATATAAATTTTTTTATGAATTGAGTTGAATTAGAGATATCTTTCACGAAATTAACCCATGAGAATGTTTCAGGAGAATTTTTTTATTTTTTAAAATAATGAAATCTTTTTTGTAGTTTTAGTTTTAGTTTTTTTTAAAAAAAACATAAAGTTTAAAATGAAGTTACATATCAATTTTACAGTATATATATATATATATATATATATATGTTTTATAATAATAAGTTGAACTAGAGAAGTATTGACTCAAATATAACCATGAATGCTCGAAAATCTTGGATATATTTTTATTCCAAGTAGACCAGAAATGTTATAGTATAGCCTTTGGCCACCTTTCCTCTATAAAACGCTTAAAAGGACTTATCAGTTACCTCACAACTCTCTGCTCGATCGATACACAAACACCAACACCATTGTAGAGAGTAGAGACAAACTTCAAGAAGAAAAATGAAGCCCGAATTCCTCAAATCTCTCTTTGTTCTTCTCATCTTCTCCACAACCTTCGATGGTTCCCATGCAACATCAAAAAGAATTTCAGAACCCCTCCAGCGTCCCAACACAACTACTGACCCTCGATTAATGAAGATTCAACGAGGAAGAGCACATTTACTACACACCGCCCTGAAACCAACTTTTCCGTTCGTCTTCGCCGGGATTCTTTCCTTCATAGCGGCTGTCATTTCCAGCGTCGGAGGGGTTGGTGGAGGCGGCTTGTTCATACCCATCTTGACTATCGTCGCTGGGTTGGACCTCAAAACCGCTTCCAGCTTTTCGGCTTTCATGGTCACAGGAGGATCCACAGCCAACGTCGCCGGTCATGTATGGTCCGGACTTCGAAAGCCCGGTGGCAAAGCTCTGATAAATGTCGACATCGCGCTTTTGTCAGAGCCATGCATGTTGCTGGGAGTGAGTTGCGGTGTGATATGCAATCAGGTGTTCCCCGAGTGGCTAATCACCGTGATTTTTGCCAATTTTCTCGCTTTCTCCACCTTGAAGACATGCAGATCGGGGGTTTTGTGCTGGAATTTGGAATCGGAAGGGCGTAGGGGAAATGTGTGCGTGGAATTTGGAAATGGGGAGAATGATGGCGATGGTAGAAGCGAGAAAATCCCATTGCTTTGCGAAAAATTGAACAAAGGGAGATGTACAGGGATGCCATGGATGAAGCTTGGTATGCTGTTTATCATCTGGTTTTCGTTCCTGCTGGTGTATCTTATTCGAGGAAACCGCTATAGACAAGTACGTTCAGTTCTCTTTAATCATTTGAACAAGTATGCATATGTATTATTAAATAACTTATTTAATTATTATTTCTAATTATATTATACATTATATAAAATTAAATATAATTAATATGTTGTGCAACTTGTAAATATCCCATCACTGAGAATCCAGCAGTATATAATGCCAAACAATATTAAATTCATCGAATCCAATTATTTTGATGTATATCTCTTGTTATCCTTTCCGAAGCCATCATTTATTAATATAATATATATATATTACAGGCAGAATCAATGCAGTTTAATGTAATGATTTGCATCTATCTCGAGTCTCCACAGGAAGACCGATAGTAAAGTTAAAAGGGTTTTTTTAATCATATTACTAATAAACTCAGACGCAATTACTATTGGAGCAATAGGTTTCTTGCTTTCGCAAATCAAGTCCAGGCACCCTATATTCAAGTTTCAGAGTCCGAGATCGTGTGGCCACTCTTTTTTAAAAAAAAATTTACTGAAGCGTTATATTTCGGAACTGTTCAGTGTTCACTGCTTAGAACTTTTTCTTTCATTTGCTGGAAGAAGCAAATCATCATTGGTAACGAAAAGAGGCAGTATTCGTGCATTTAGTTGTCCCATCAATGATTTCTTGGTGCTCGATCTTGGATTTCGTGTCACATGGAACCTACGTTGCGGAAAAACATGTGACTCCAGTCAAAACTTGCAGGGTATCATCCATATCCAGGCTTGTGGAAGACTGTACTGGATCATCTCATCGATTCAAATTCCTCTTGCTGTTGCATTCACTGCCTGGATACTGTACCGTAGAGATGGTCTGAATGCTCCTTCCCCACCGCAGGTGCTTCAAAGAACATTCATTTCTGGAATTTTCAACTGCATTTCATAGAAAAACTAAAACCAACTCTGTTTCTTTATAAAGGATGATGGGGGTGAAATCGATCCATGCTCGTTCCATAAGCTCCTGTTCCCTATGATGACACTACTAGCAGGGGTTCTTGGTGGATTTTTTGGAGTTGGAGGTGGGATGCTTATAAGTCCGCTTCTTCTCCAATTAGGAATGGAACCTGAAGTAAGCCTTGTTTCTATCATTTTCTAACTACCAGTTTCTGGGTTTCAAGTACCTACCTCACACATGCATCGCCTATTTCAGGTTACTGCAGCAACATGTTCATTTGTGGTCTTCTTCTCCTCGACCATGTCTGCTATTCAATACTTATTGTTGGGTATGGACGATCTACATGGTGCTCTAACCTATGCTATCGTCTGTTTTGTCGCCTCGATAGTTGGATTGACCATAGCACAAAGGGCTATAAAGAAACACGGGAGGGCTTCCCTTATTGTGTTCTCGGTTGCGACGGTGATGGCTTTGAGTACTATTTTGATAACTGGTTTTGGGGCTATGAATATCTGGAGGGACTTAAGTAGTGGGAGAAGCATGGGATTCAAGCCACCATGTTAAATTTTGACTTCTAGGCTCTGCCAAAGAATGACACTAGCCCTCAGCTTGTAACACTCTGTTGTGGTGCATCAAGCCGTGGCTAAAGAATAATGTCGCTAGTATTTGTCACTCTGTTGTGGTTGAAGTTGTATGTTTCATCAAATTTTGTACCCCTCAACTAAATCTCTAGGCTGGTCCATGTCCATTTTCCAATGTATACAGTGCTAAATATTAGGTTCCAATGTGTTGGAAAAGGAAACCAAACTCCATAGATATCAGGACGCAAGCTTCATACTCCGTTCTGCAATTTAAATCCAAAGACTAGGCGGGGTAATACACAGCAAACATTAAGTACAGAAGACATGTCCGTAAACGGTTAGAATCTAAATGTGTAATAATTATATGAAATAAAATCATTAGCAATGATCTTAAAAAAAATAACATTGGCCATGAATTTTTGCTAAAATAAATGCAACATCTTATCACAAATACTTGACTCTATAGCACATTTGAATTATATACCAAACATGACTAAAATTTTCTCATTTCAGCATCAATTAGAAGAGTGACACATATATAGTTAGCAAAGAATAATCTTACTATATAATCAATGGAGGTCACACCAGCAGCCACACAAGTTGAAGTTTTCTCAAAGAAAATCTTTATTTCTCTACGTCACCACGAGCTTTGAAAACTAAAAGAAGACCGACGAAATGTTTAGTGTCATGCAACTGGGGGGCGGAGAGAATGATCCTCTGAAGTATCGAAAGCAGTGGGTGGCATGAGCTGCCACATAGAAATCCCAGGGTATCCCACAAACGGCACCAATTTGCTACCGATAGCCTGTGGGGGAGGAATAGGAGGGAGATGAGGTAGAAATCCATGTGGAGGGTTCAATGCTTTCAGTTGCTGCTCAAGTTTCTCTTTCTCTGCTTTAAGCTTCGTTTTCTCTTCTCTTATTTCATTTTTCTCCACCTACAAGTTTTGAAGCACATACACAACCAGCCATAGCATAAACAAATTCACTTGAATTTAGATGTATTAATAATCCTCATACATAAAATATTTTATCAAATTATAGTCCGAGAGAGATAAAAATGAAAGTCAAGTATGCACCTTAAGTTCTTTAACATTCTCCTGTAATTTATTGCATGATTCTTGTAGCCTCTGGGCTTCTTCCCTCAGTTGAATAACCATGTTAACAGCATCATTCAATATAACAACTTTATCTGTTTTAGGTGACTTCCCAGGTTCTATGACGGAACTTAGTTCTTGGAATCTTGAGATTAAACAAAATCCAACATTAAAGCTTGTTTGTAGGCAATCCACGAACAAACATATAGATGTGAGACCGAAAGAAGCTTGCCTGTCGTTCAGCTTATCTCGTCGCACTTTCTCCTTGTAGGCTTTGGAATCAGGTGCATCACATACTCCCAACCTCATCCTATATGAAAATCGCATTTTTACAGGACAGGATTTCAAAACATATCATTGAAGATGCGAGAAAGAATCAATAACAGATCAGAATTTCATTAATTGCTGTGGCAATCAATGCCAAGAGAATAAAAAAATTTCCAATGATTGTGCACAAGGAATGCATACGTTGAAACATGAGTTCAAGCAAAAAAAAATCAAGTATGCTAATGCACACCTCTTTCTAGAGCCAGACTCCTTCGTGCCATTCAGATTTCCGAAGCAGTTGTCAAATTTCGCACTGAACAAACACACAAGTTTTCTTAGAAAATGCTAAAGCAATCATGTTGAATCAAGCAATCTACAACTAACAAAAAAATAAATAGCATCATTCCAAAAAATAAAGTTTTTGATTCGCTTCATAAGCCATGGGCTTCCATTCTATAGAATCTTCATCACAGACTAACCCATTACATTATTTCAAAAGGAAACCATGTGAAATTAGTCCACGAATACGGCCAGTATACAAATTCAATGCAATGCTCCAGTCGCTACTCCGACACAAAGTCGCAAATTTTCAAAGATCAGCAGAACCCTGGGCTCAAACTCAATACTAACAACTCGGCAGTAGAGAGATGCCAACAATGGCTACCGCTACCAATTCGTTGCCTGCCCTTTAGTCTAATCTACGATATGATCACCGGATATATTGTTTGATGCTTTCGTTAGTTCGTACCGCATGATATGGTTAGGAAATATGCTAACATTATAACACAAACCCAGAGACCAATTTATCATCCTTATATACCAGTACAAATGGGAAAAATACAAATGAATAAAAAATAAGAACAAACTTTTTTACTAAAATGAATATCAGAAAATTCCCGACACTCAACCAGTTTGAGCAAGATAGTTGGACTAATTAAACCAAAATACACAAACTAATTGTACCCCGCAATGCAGAAGCTGTACCCGGGGATCAAATTAGATAACAGGAAATATGTAGGCAGCATTTTCATCAACCCACAAATACCTAACCTTGAAAACGCAATTCACACATCACATTGATTAAAATCGAGGGACTCGCCTGAGAGAAGCTGGAGGCCGCACATCATCGAGTGTTCGGGCCCAGTGGAAATTTGAGTCAAGCGAGGGCAGATCGCCGCCGGGGACTGGAATATCTTCCAGCAAGGAGTAATCAAACACCCAATTCGAGGGATTTTCCTCTGACGGACACGCCATCTACCCGAGGAAAGAGAGACGAGAATGAAATAAATTTAGGGTTTTCCAGGAATATTGGCCAATATTGATGGATTTTTTGGGGCAGAGGGGAAAAAGTAGAAGGAAACGAGCGGTGCAGAAGGAGATATGTGGCGGGCGGAGCTTGGGAGTCAAATGGTTACTGTGGGGCGCCGCCACTTATATCTATATTTTATTAATTTACTGGAATATGGTAATATTTTGAATTGAATTGAGTTTATCATGACAATATAATTTTTTGTGTTATAAAAAAATTATTTTATAAAATATTTATGTAGCATTATTCATTTTATAATATCGTATTTCGAGCAAGCATCATGAATTATTATACTTATAAAACTCATAAATTGTTTTTTCAAAAAATGATATTATATGGATTTAAAAAATAAAATAAAGTGATGATATTTTTCAGCTGTTGAAACATAATTTTAATTTCTGATAGATAATTGGTAGTTTGATATATTATCGTATTGAGTCGGTATATTATGAGACTGTCTTATATATTTATTTTTGTAAGACAGTTCAACTCGATACATATTTAAAAAGAAAAGTAATAATTTTAGTATAAAATGTAATATTTTTTCATAAAACGGGTCGAACTAGAGATCTGTCTTATAAATTTATTCATGAGACGATATCATAAGAGTTTTTTTTATTATAATATGTTATAGTATTTAACATATTTTATCTTCCACAAATATCCCATCAGGGGATAAGCCATAATTATTTTTTTTTAGTTGGAGGAAAGTTTTTTTTATTATAGAATCTTAAACGCAAGATTTCGTCCAAAAACATGAAATTTTGGTGTCCGATCCGGCAATAATTATCGAATATTCGAATCATCCATATACACAATTTTTCATTGGGCTTCATAAAAGTTATTTAGTATGCCATTGGACTCTAGTACATAAAACTTGGGCTTTTCTTTGTATGTGATCATATTTTAGTCTTTGAACTTTTGGGCCCAACTTTAAAATAAACGCAACAGGTTTTGACTTCCGAGCCATTCATGCATTGTTGGACTTGAAACGACCGAGTGAAAATTAAATTAATACAACAAAAAAATTTTATACATCAATTTTATTGTATTTAATTTGAGTTTATTTCATAAAAAATTACAAAAATAATTCTATACAAAAATAATTTTTGACAAATATAATTTATTATTCGCGTGCTAATTTATCATGAGTTATTACTAAAATGTGCATCTGTTGAATAATTTGTAAGTAATGACTTTATTTATGATCTATGAATGTATCAGTTTTATCCTAAAAAACGATCTGCATCCGCTGAATAATTAATTACTATATATATATAGTAATAAAGATTTGTAATTAAAAAAATCTTTTCCATCCACGTGTCTCAATTTCATTGCCTCGGGAGGATGTTCAAGCGCTCAAACACTGATTGGCCAGGATCATATCCAAAGTCGGATAAGGCGCATTCTACATCACACATCACGAAAAAACACGACTTATATCAGATTCTATCTTTCTAAATAATCGCTTATTTGTGCCTGCGAATTTCTGAGAGCTAACAAGTAAGAAGGAAATGGCTCAAGCTATGGCTTCAATGGCTGGCCTGCGTGGCTCGTCTCAAACTGTCCTGGAAGGTAGCCTTCAGCTCAGTGGCTCAAGCCGCTTGAATGGACCGGGCGCAAGCAAAGTTGCACTGGCCACACCGGGGTTCGGTGTTAAAGCCAACCTGCAGCCTGAGATTGAGATCACCAGCCGCCGAGCTGCGTTGGGTCTTGTCGCGGCTGGTATTGCTTCAGTATCTTTTGTTCAAGCGGTTCTCGCCATCGAAGCCAAGCCGATTAAGATTGGACCGCCGCCACCACCGTCCGGAGGGCTGCGTAAGTATAATTAGCATATGTATGTATATATAGCGCATTTCCCTTAACTTCCCTGTTAAACTGTTGTTTGAAGGACTCGGGTCCATATCCAAAGTTCTACTTTCAAAAATTATTTTATATATTCGTATTGATAGGGGATATTAATTAGCCTATTAGGTAACAAAGATGCTGGTCTCTGAGATATTTGTGAAATTGAACAATGGAAAATTGAATTTCGATCTGACTAATGATCCCACTTTGGTACCCTGTGGATTTCAGCCGGAACGTTGAACTCTGACCAGCCAAGAGACCTGGACTTGCCTCTCAACGAGCGGTTTTACATTCAGCCGCTGCCCCCAGCTCAAGCCGCAGTTCGTGCTAAGGAGTCTGCCAAAGACATAGTGAATGTGAAATCTTTCATCGACAAGAAAGCTTGGACTTACGTCCAAATGGACCTTCGCCTAAAGGCTTCCTTACTTCGTTACGACCTCAACACCGTCATCTCTGCCAAGCCATCCAAAGAGGAGAAGAAATCACTGAAAGACCTCACTGGAAAGCTTTTCACCACCATCAGCAACGTAAGACCGAAACTCTTAACTATTCCCTTCTTTGATTCACGGGGTATTGCTTCCTCAATTAAATCTTGTCTCCTTTTGTTCTTGTTTCTGTATCAGCTGGACCATGCGGCAAAGATCAAGAGCGGCCCCGAGGCGGAGAAGTACTATGCTGAGACTGTATCTACACTGAATGATGTTCTTTCCAAGATTGGTTAGAATGAATTAGCTGTGTACATTAATGTTGCAAGATCTTATTTCGAGCCTATGAAATACACTTTGTCTTATATGCAATTTCAAGAATTTTCTCGTGTTCTCTGGTACGTTTATATGCTCCCTGACTGCAGGGAAAATCTTAATCTCGAAATCAAATGGTATGTTTGAATTTGCACTGCTGAAGCTCTCGTTCGAATCTCATCATAATTCCAACGGGAAAAAAAAAAAAAAAAAGATGATTGATATGTATACTAATGAGCCAAGTATGCATAATATATCACTAATAGAATTTCCTTGATGTACTTCGCATATTAAATGAAGTAATAGGTAGATAATTGTCGAAGTAGACGCACGTGAAGTAATAGGGTACCATTTTACTTCGCATTATCACCGAAGTCGTATCCAAGAAATTAGCGAAGTCTTTGGCTGAAATTAGACCGATGACGAAGTAAAACGACGTCTTCTATATCATCGATTTCGTAAAGTGCAGAAGTAATAGCTTATATATAACTGCATAGTTTATATAGAATGACGAATTAAATGTGTTGTATTACTTCATAGGTTTTGTATTTTTGTGAAGTTAGCGACGGTTTCCAATTAGCGATGGTTTAATAAATATAGCTCGTCGCTAACTAGCGACGGTTTTTGACCTCACCGTCACTAATTAGCAACGGGTTTATGAATTTCCGTCGCTAATTCGCGTCCGTTAAACGAAACACAGTTGCTAAATAGCGACGATGACGTCAAAAACTAACTAGCGACAGTAATTCATAAAACCGTCGCTATGTAATTCATAAAACCGTCGCTAATTATATTATTTTTTTAAAAAAAATTATTCTTTAAATTTTATAATTATTCCTACATATTTTTAAATAATATCCTCAACACATCTAAAATATTTTAAATTTGTAAATAATTTATAAAACAAAGCTAACAACAAAATTAAATTCATGATCATAAATTAAAAATTAAAGCTAAAAAATATAATCTAAATCGAAATTAAAACCGTCCGAGAGTAAAAATGGAAGTAGATATGAAGTGGTGTGAAGAAAAAGTCGTGGAGGGGTATATTTATAGGAAAGTTGCGCCGGAAATTAATAATTTGTCGCTATTAGCGACAGATTAATAAATATGTCGCTAATTAGCGACGGGTTTTACAACTGTCGTCGATTTATTTAGCGACAGACTGTTAAAATTGTCGCTATTAGCGACGGTTAGAGTTAAATCGTTGCTAATTAGCGACGGTTAGCGACAGATTTTTAAAACCGTCACTATTAGCGACAGTTAAAACAAAACTGTTGCTAATTACGACGGATGTTTAAAATCATCGTTAATAGTGACAGTTAAAATTGAACCGTCCCTAATTAGCGACAGTTTACATTTTATTTTGTTTGTAAGTTTTGTTACTTCACAATTTACATTTAATGACGAAGTAGTAAATTTAAAAGACTTCATTTTTTTGTGTTGTAGTGAAATATTTAATAGAGAACGATTTCACTATTATTGAGTTGTGGTGAAGTAAATCATTTCTTTAACTTCGACACAATTTTAATATGACGAGTTAATTTGTATTTTATTACTTCATCATTTAAGGAAAATTAATTAAAATTATGGTTCATTTTTTTACTTCACTAAATATAAATTTAAAATTTTTTTTAACTTTTCACTTCATCAAAACGACTGTGTCGAAGTAAAAGATTATAAAAAATTAGAAGTGAAGCCCGTGTTTTTTAAATTGTGAAGTAAAAAATAATGTTTTACTTCGCTGATGTTATTACCGAAGTTGATTGATATATACTACTTCATAATTCATAATCGCCGAAATAACGAGTGGCGAAGTAAAAACCAAAAATTCTACTAGTGTATATATATAAAAATATATGTATATATTGTATATTTACTAAAGACGCATGGATCGTAGGAAAAAAGTATTTTTTTTAGTCTATGTATTCGTTTTTTTTTGTGGTTTTAATTATATGTGTTATCAAAATTTTGTCTGTTACATTTGCTTTTTTTACGATTTTAATTATTTTTTCTACGTGACATTAATGTAACGTTGATATGTGTAGTGACACATTAACACTCCAGATAAAAAATGACTAAAATCTTAAAAAATTAGTAGACACACGACCAAGATTGAAATTCAATAACATAGAATATCGAAATATTAAAAAATAAATACATTACCAAAAATGCAAGTATTTACACATAAAGAAAAAATATATATGTCCACATTAGCTATCCAATAAACCCCGAGCTTGCATTATCTTGGAAGTGTGTGTTATTATATTTACTTATGTATTTGATTTTTCAAACATTTTTTACATATAGATAAAATCCAAATAATTGGCTAACGATTGTTATAGATCAGAAAGATAGTTCTAATTATTTAGTGCTTCATAATTTTTAATTTTAATAGATCAAGCTGAGAAACCTTTTAACCGACTTAAATTATAAAAATGAAAGTATATGGTAAAACGATAAGAATATTTTTGATAATTTAAAGTTACATTATCAAGTTCGTTAGAAATAAATATCAGAAAGAGAAGCATAGCCGAAGACTGAGAGCTTGCAACTCGATGACCAGATGTGATACAAAGGACAATCATGTTTGGAAAGCTGACTGGAAAAGATATATAGGCAAGCCGTTCAAAATGAAGAATATTCATTGAAAAGCTAAATCTCGAGAGGATTGAGAATACATAAGTGGTGATTTCATGACTCGGATAACTGGAAAACGTTCAAAATTTTAAAAATTCTTTGAAGAAATATTTTCCAAGAAAATGGAGGAGAGGTAGGTCGTGATTACACGACTTGAATAATCGGAAAGGATATGTAAAGCGTTCAAATGGCGAAAGTGAAGAGATGCAAAATCGAATTGGAGACAATATACGTTATGATTGGATGTTAAAAAAAAAACATAAATAAACCCTAGTTTATAAAATATCACTACTACCAATTGATTTTTCGGATGACCTACATCGCCCTCAAAATGGATTGGGAATTTGGATGACAATGAGACGGAGAAGGGCGAGTTTGCCATCCGCGCCCCGATCACAACTATTTCGGGTTCAGGGATTCGCCATTTCTTGTTCGGAGAATCTTCGAACCCGAAACTGCGGGGATCAAATCCACTTCACCCTTTTAAAAGTATTAATGAGGCAAGACGAGGACGAGTTTGGAAAACCGAAACCGCGAGGATTAAATCCACATCACCCTTTCAAAAATATTAATGAAGCACGACGAGGACGGATTCGGGGATTCCCCGAACCAAAACTTATTGTTATTAGTTATAATATTAATATTAACATTAATATCAATATTAATTATAATATTATTTTTTTAAAATAATAATAATATTATTATTATTAATATTATTTTCGAGGCGGATTCGGAGATGAGGATAATATCCTCATACTCGTCCCAAACTATTTCACGGATTTTTTAAAATACCCAAACCCAAAAAAATTAGCCTTCCCCGCTTTGAGTTTTTCCCGCGAAACTCCGAACCTGTGAAAAAAATTGACATCCCTAAATGAGGGATTTTCCATCGAAAGAGGTTCTAAATCTAAATATGAAAATAATTAAATTAAAGCAGTGCTTATTAATTCTTTAAAAAAATAATACGAATGTGAGGGTTGTTATCCTGCTCACATTTTATTAACACACAATAATGATAAATTAATATACAACAGAAAAATGAATTAAAAATTTGTCTTTAAACTTATAAAAATTTCAGCACGACCTTCTTGTAAATAGGACATGCCAGAAATTCAAATACTCAAAACATACGTCCTCAACAAACGCAATTAACATAAATCAATAAATATCGACAAGACACAACCACAACATCAAAAAACCAAAAATATCATAGCACCGAGAAGACTCAATAATAATATAATACTATCCTCAAAATACATCATACAACTACTCTAACATACCCCAGTAAAAGTACAATTCCATAATATACATATACTATCAAGGAGACGACAACACTACAAAATATCTAAATACGGCCAAGCACGCTATCAAGGAGCTCTTGTGTTTCTCGATTCATCCTCTCGAGCACCTGAAATTGAACCACTTATACCACCTGTGATGTCCACACATGAATACACGACAACCCCCTCTCTGGTGGCTATAATCACCAATACGAGATATAAAAAAACCACGAAATATGACATATAAATGTGATTATTAAATGCATGAACATTTACAATATATCAGGATATTAAGAGTGAAAATATCGATATATTATACATAATATGGTCGAGCTGGTACATGGCTCAGTGGACTGTGCCTAGGGATATGACTCCACTCTCAATGTCAGCAACTATATAAGGCGGATCGAATCGAGTTGTCCAAAAACCAGTATAACACAACATAATATCATATAACAGATATCAACTAAAATGTAAACGAATATTAATATGATATGCGTGTATTGTTTTATTTTACAATTTTGGATTAAAATTTGTTCCGCTTTGTTTTATTTCAACATTTATGTGCTATTAAATTCAAACATGTATTTTAATATCATCTATAATTTCGATATTTTTAATACAATTTTTAAACACACAATTTAAATATTTGATTTAATTATTCTATATTACTTATTTTAAAATAATTATTCTTAATTATTACAAATAAAAAAATATTTAACATTAGGTCATCACAATGAATTTTTTTATTATAATGTTGCATAATTTTGTAAAAAATGATCAAATTTTTTTGTAGTATTTGCATAATTCGCACACAGCTGATTGTCTTCTCAACTCCGCTCGTTCTACTATGTTATAAACCCTAGTTCCTAATTACTGCCCCATTCTCTCTCTCGGAATAATGGCCAAAAATCGGGAGCCCCAGAAACCCGTCGAGTCGGAAACTGAATCCGATGAGGAAGGAAATGAAGCTTCGTCTGAAGAAGTTGGGTCCTCCGACTCCGACTCCGAACCTGAAGACGGCAAGTCTCAATTTCTCAAGAAGCCCTTGCCAGCGCCTGATGTACCCAAGAAACCCCAACCTCTGGCCGCTTCAAATACCCAGCTGCCTGAATCTTCCTCTGACGAGGAAGAATCCGGATCCGAATCGGACTCCGAGGGACGGAACCGCGAAGTCAAACCTCTCGCCTCCAAACCCATGGACAGCACGCAGAAACCTGAGGCCGTTGGAAAGCTGAAATCTAAACCCAACGCCTCAGGTTCCTCCACTACTGCTAAATCCACCGGCGAGAAACGTCCTGCGGAAGGGAAAGAGATGGAGGCGAAGGAAAGCAAGAGGTCTAAGAAGAAACCGGAACCCCAATCTGATAGTTTGGTTAAGAAATCCGCTTTCACTAGTGATGAGTCAAAGAAATTACTTTTTCAGAGGTTGTGGAGCGAGGATGACGAGATTGCGATTCTTGAAGGTATGGCTGAATATGCGGAGAAGAAGAGGTCCGATCCGGTTGGTGATTTGAATGCTTTTCACGATTTCATTAAGAAAAATCTGCATGTAGACGTGACTAGAGTTCAGTTACAGGATAAAATCAGGAGGCTGAAAAAGAAGTACGAGAATAACAAGAGAAAAGAGAAAGAAGGTAAAGATAAAACCTTCCCAAAGCCCCACGAGCAAAAAGCTTACGAATTGTCAAAGATTGTATGGGGAAGTGAGAAGGGCAAAGAAACTTTGGTCGAAAAAGTAGTGGGGAGTCCAAAGGCGAATGAGGGTGCGGCAAGAAAGAATTCGAGCGGAAAAGTTAACGTTGTTGAATATGGGCATTCCAAGGAAGTGAAGAATTTGGAGAATGCCGATGGTGAATTGACCATTTTGGGATCGAAGAGATTGATTTCCAATAGTGAGACTGTAGAGGAGAGGATTTTGAGGGCTGGGGCAGAATTTTTTGAGGGAGACGAAAAACTGGAAGGTGCAAGAGAGTGGAGAAAGCAGAGACAAGAGGAGGTGGAGCTCCATCTGAAGAAGCTGGACTTGTTGCGTGCACAGACGAAGCTCGTGTTTGATGTTTTGAAGTCTACCTATCCTTGAAAATTTGAAGTTGTAAATGACTTACTGGTTGATCTCTGAGTTGTCTTAGTAGTTATATTGTCAGGCTAATGGTTGGATCCGTCTTTAGCTTTCTAGTTTACCATCGTAAGTGTTTTATATCCCGTTAACTGTTATGTGAATCTGCAGACTATTCTATTTAACCAATAAGCTTTTTAATTTGTGTTTTAAGTTTGGTTTGGTTTTGTTTGATTTTTTTTTCTTTTGGTGGCTTCCAGTTTATACTTCGTGGTAGTTTCATTCTGATAATTTTACTGTTGTTGTTTTTCAATGTGTGCATTGTTTCACTTGCACTAAGCTTTCAAAATTACTCTTTTCTAAACAGATGAGCTAACGTAAACAGTTTACCTTTCTCCTGATACATCCGGATGCAAAGCTTGTATAGGTCAGCCATCCTGTTGGTCCACTAGGTCTCTTAGTTTAACTATGGTGGTAAAAGCATTTCCGAGAATCAAACCGAATGGTTTGGGGCAATTGGACTTTTGTGCAAGTGAAACTGAGAGCGAATATTTGAATGTTCTGTGGAGAAATAGGGCTGAGCCTAGTGAAGTTTTCTTCATTCATTTTTTGTGCTTTACACTTTTAATGTCACACTATCAGTTACTGGTAAGAAAACACTTAACCAGTTATTAAAAAGGCGTGGACAAATGCAATTTCAACTGAAATGTGGATGATGGAGCTACCCTTTTTTGATAATAATGTTGGTTATACCGGGTAGAGAGCTAATCTAGTGTGTTTGACTGAAAATGCATCAACACGATATCTATCCTTGTACGCCATGATTATGATCCATAAATAGTTTCCTGATTTTATGTATGGGTATTAGGCATAGTCCGATGTTGAGGAAATACTTGCTATACTAATTACTGAATGCTTAATCCTTTCGAGGATTATCAAAACTGGAGTTGCGGTCGGGTTCTTTTTCTTTGAAGTTGTTGAACTGGACTATACGAATGCAGAATCGGCATATTCCTCCGGATAGGGTGATATATGCGCGTCATGTCATTTTTTTCTGTTTCTCACGATAAATGTAATGAAAAAATGTGGGTTAGGTTCACGTTTTCCCCCCCTCAATAACCTCATCGCGATTATCTTTTTATCTTTTAAACTTTCTGCCTGGCACTTGTTATTGCAATCTTGATTGTTTCTGCTTCAGCTTCATTTTTTCAAGAAGCAGGATGCTGTAGTTTGTATTGTATATGGGAATGCATAAATATGATCTTTCCCTGTAGATCATAACATTTATTCCCCTTAATGATATAAAGCTTATAGAAAATGGGAGTGTAATTGATTAAAAGGTCAAATGCAGATTGTTGATGGATTCGACCAAGTTAGCATTTCGAATTTCAATCCACCTATATATATTATATAGTTAGATGTCGTTTGTTATCTTTCACCGGTATCTGTTGTGTTTTTTGTTAGATCATAATTCATACGCACACAAGTGCACATATCAGCTCTCCTGACTGTATATTAAGTATCCTCGCATCTGCCAGGTACATGGTTAAATTAGCTTGAGGTACAAATTTTTACATTTTCGGAACAAATTGTTTTATGTTTGTGCTAAAATATTCAAAATTGGCTTAAGGTGGGGTAAAGATTGCCAATATCCGTTGTGTTCGGTTTCTTTCTTCATTTTGTCTAACAGCTATGCAGGAAGCACAAAATATGCTCCTATGGACCGCGGCCAATGCTAGGATATACCTCAGGTTTTGTTGGCTGTGTCTTTAACATCAACTCCGGTGATAAGAAGAGTCAATGCAACGCCCAACATCGAGGAGTCGAGTCAGAATAGATTGCCCTACTCCAATCGAAAATATTCGAGTCATTATCCCATTTCAAATAAAATCCAGGATATAACCCTGCTGCACCTTTTTGATTCAGCAACACGGCTTAGTTCCCGCAAATGACAACTTTCAAATGTATATAGAGTTTGAAAAAAAATTAATATAAAATTTTCTCCAAAAATATATTTAGTCTTTCCACTTCGTTCCCACTCACATTTTCTTAGACCCATCGAACAAGCCTACAATCTTGATATCATAAAAACCACCGTCAGAAAGACCAACGAACAATAGTGTACGTAGATACATTATAGCAAAACTTTTGATTTTGTTTAGCAGTAATAAATGGGCAGGAATCTGAACTGGGACATGTAGCTATAATGCCTTACATGAACAGTGGCAGATAAATACTAGAAGCAGTTGAATGTCATATTAATGAATGTATCTAACATTTATGCCTTGTATTGATAACATCTACATTAACGCCAGGATTTCACAATTTTTAAATAAAATCCAGAAGAATTAGAAAGAAACAAAAATTTCTAAAGCAAACTATCAGAAACTAATTGTCTGCTTTGACAGTGTTGGCTTTGGCCCATTTTCCGGGTGGTCTCTCTCTGTTAACTAGTATGTCTACTAAAAGAAAACAGTGTCTATTATTTAATTTAATGAATTAATTGCGAAGGGGGACCATGTATGGTTTGGCCAATCCTTTTCCGTTTCAATATCAATTACCAGTAATGTAATCTTCAATTGGTAATTTTTCACCGAACAAGAAACCAAAAAATCTGATTCTTGAAATTTTGTATTTTTGACAGAGAGCAGATTGAGGATGCCTGCTGTTTGGTTTGCTGTAAAGAGGTCTCTGCACTGCAAATCAGAGCCCAAAAACGTACATGATCCAGAGGGTAATGGAAGCCAAAATCTGCGCAAGATTGTGACCAAGAAAAACCGTGGCAACCGTTCGGGTTGTTCCAGGTCTATTGCAAATCTAAAAGACATGGTGATTCATGGAAGCAAGAGGCATACAGAAAAGCCAACAGTGTGCAGCCCAAGATCCATCGGCAGCAGTGAACTCCTGAATCCGATAACTCATGAAGTTGTGCTCGATAATTCAACTTGTGAACTCAAGATTAGTAATACGGGTTACGATTTTCAAGGACGGAGTGGTGGTGGCGTAGCCGATGATGTTTCGGATTTTGTTGGAATAGTGAAGCCTGGAACTCCGGTCCCTGGACGGGTGCACCACGGCACGGGAAGGAAACCAGGTGGCTTCGGGATCCCAGTCAGGAGGACGTGTAGTAGCCTTTCCAGGAGGGGTTCTGGATTCGATGCAGTCGTCACAAGGCCAAGATGTTCTTTAGGGGGAGATTTTCAATTGTTTTGTCATAAATGTGGTGAACAATTTGTCAAGTGGGAAGCTGTGGAGGAGCATCACCTCTCCAAACATGCCGGTAAGATGTTAAGTTTTGATTTTTAGCCGTAAGTTTTCGTTAATTTTCAAGTTTTTTCTGCGTGTTCTTATTTAGATTTTGATACTAAAGGTTCATCGCTTTAGCCTTGCGTATGAAGCACTTGTTTTTTTTAATGCAATTTTTACATGTTTCGTCATCAAAGTATATATTAACTAAGCTATTATGGTATTTGGTGGCTTTTTCTTCTCGTTTCACCATCCATCATAATAGCACCAGCACGCAAAAGTTTTGACACAATCGAACCAACCAGCTAGGCCGGATTAGTTTGGTAATTTGGTTTCTTTATTTCTGTAAATCAGCTGGAACTACTAAAAGTATCAGTTAGTTCGGTTTTACTTCAGTTAATGAACATGAACTTTTTCATGCATGTAATTTTTCGGTTTGTTCAATGATGGAACCGTCACCTCTAGTGATCGTGGCTTTTCAGTGCCTGATGCTTGTCTCAATTGAATTATGTAGGCACCATCTCAATATACATCATCATCTTAATTCCAGCTTCCCACTAGACAACTTAATTTCTTTGAACATTTCTGTTTTAGTTACTGAACTAGTTCGAGGAGACTCCTCAAGAAAAATTGTGGAAATAATCTGTGGAGGCAACAAGCCGGAAAACTCCTCCAGAGGCATCGAAAGAATCTTGAAAGTCCACAACATGCAGAATGCAATAGCACAGTTCGAGGAATACCGCGAGCTGGTGAAAATCAAAGCCAACAAATTACCCAAGAAGCATCCACGCTGCATGGCTGATGGAAATGAGCTTCTACGATTCCATGGCTCCACCCTCGAATGCTCATTAGGCATGAAAGGTGCCGCCGCCCTCTGCTCATCAGACACATGCATTGTATGCCAGATTTTGAGACACGGGTTTTCGACCAAGAAAGAATCAAGTAGCAACAGCATTGGTGTATTCACATCCTCGACCAGCAGTCGAGCATTCCAGTCAATCCAAATCGACGAAGAAAGCATCCCATCCATGAAGAAAGCACTTATAGTGTGCAGAGTCATAGCAGGAAGAGTGCACAGGCCTCTGGAAAATGTAGAAGAGATTGCAGGCCAATCAGGTTTTGATTCGTTGGCTGGAAAAGTAGGACTTCACTCGAATATTGAAGAACTCTATTTGCTCAGCCCCAGAGCTCTGCTTCCTTGCTTTGTGGTGATTTACAAGCATTAGAGGCGATATAGGGAATGAACAGAGACACTCACTCCACAGATGAATCCGACGCTGCATTATTACATCATACGATCCTTAGAGTTCGGTAACATAAATTCTTTTAACCTTCTCCTGGATCATGTGTAGATTTTTGAACTTTGTTACCATACATTTTTACCACAGTTGAAACCTCAGGTTTACAACTCTCTTCTTCTCTTTTTCCCTAAAAAAAGGATGCAAAGGTTGTGATAAATTTGGAATCACAAGTAATTAATATGTTGTGTTTTATTTATAACAATATTGGTCAAGTTTGTGGTATCTTCGTTCCTTGCAAGCAGTATCGGTTCCCTTTGTATCTGAAATGTAGGTGACTCAATGGTAAACCTTATTAACGCAAATGGCATCTAATTTCATTAAATAGTCATAAAGTGGTAAATTATCATCAGATCAAAAGCAGAGAATTTATCCTGCAAATAAATGCTCGGATTTTCTTGCAGTTGCTTCATGAACCATTTCTCAGTGGCATTCAGGCCTTTCTCCTTCAGTAGAAGTTCTACGAATGATGATTCAGAATCTTTAATGATAATAATCTGAAAACTTATCAATCACGTGTCTCACAAATTCAACCGGTTACAAGCTAGATTCCATTCGCGCAATCAAAAGAAATCAAATCATCCAAGAAAGTGCAAACTCAAGCAGAAATATAAGTTTGAAAAATAAGAGATATTTTTTTCAATACTTAAACAAACCCAAGCTCGGGCTTAAGATGTATATGCTAGAATTCAGACTTTCGAGCTTTTTGAACTCAAACAACTCAATATATACATGAGAGGAACTCAAACTTAAAATGAAATACTCGATCGAGTTCGAGTAAACAAAATATATATAGAGTCTCGGCTCGTGTGGCCGAGCATTTGACCAAACCCAAAACCAGAATATTTGTAACCATAATTTCATGCCTTGGAGTATAATACACAACTTAATTTATATAATGTAAATCATTTGATTTATATAAATATTTTAGCCACTATTTTATTTTTGAAATAAAAACTAAATATTTGCAAAATTTTGTAAAATAATTAAATATAATTAATTTGATAATTTTACCGCTCCTGTTAGTACTTTCGTCAATTGTTAAATAATTCATGTTATAATAAAAAAATTAAATTGTAATTTAAAAACCTAAAATTATCTAAAATAATCGTTTTTCACTAACCAAAAAAAAAGGAAAAAAAGAAAAATTAATTAGGGCATCAAATTAATTTGTTATTAAAATTTGTTTTCGGCGGAGTTCTACCATTCTATCCTATATTATTTCCCATCGCTCACACTTTTCTCCCTCCAATCGCCTCTTCTCAATCTTTCTTTCACTGGTACTCAATTTTTTAATTTTGGGTTTATACCAGTGGAAGTTAATTTTTCTTCATTGGTTATCGAGAAATTGAGATTTTCTCTTCTTGATATTGTTCATTTTCGAATCTGGTAACATTTTATTTAATTAATTGGCAAGGGATTTTTTTCTAGATTTAAATTGATTGATTGATTGGAAGGGAGAAAGTAAAAGAGAATGTCGAAGAAGAAGGCAACGATGACTCTGAAAGATTTCCATGGTGGCTCCATACCTTCCGATCTACCTCTCCCCTCTGCACCTGGCGTGTGAGTCTGTATTTTGTACATTTATTTTCAATGCTAAGATGTGTTTGGACCTTGCGTTTGGGTTCTGACGCGATGCTCTGATAATGCCCATTTGTTTCTGATCGCTGCTTATGGTTACTTTTATTCAAGATTGATCCTTTGTGGTAGGTTTGCTGATCAATTGAATGGGATTCTTAATCAATATTATAAATTCCTGCATCAAGATTCTGGGATTATTTTGTGAACGAGGCTTTATTTATTTATTTTTTGGTTTGATAAAGATCTTGGATCTAGATCTATCTATTCACCTGAGATTTCTCACATGCTGGGTTCTCGCTAATTTGAGCTAATATTTATATAAATTATGCGTTATGTATGTTAAGTAGTTCTGAAGGTGAAAGTAATTTCTTGGATGTGATTTATTTATTTTCTCGACAGTATGGTTCGGCCTGCAGATCGTGGTGGATTTGATCGCCAGGCGCCATGGGGGAATTCTGTGGGAAGGTCAGCTGATCATAGGTTGCGTCCGGCATCTGCAGGCTCTGCACGAAACCTTGACGACAAGACCCCATTTTTAAGTCATAGTGCACAGATTGGTCGCAATTTTGATGAGGATGAACGCAAGCCTCTGGATGGGGCGTCAGGTCCTCGTCGAACAATCAGTGACGTGAACATTCATGCTCAAGAAAGTTGTTTGGTAGAGCCTAAGATGGATAATGTATCTGGTATTAGAACTGGTAGTTTGAATTCTTCAGTTCAAGTTTCACAATTTTCAAGTGATTTAATGGTTAGCTCTTATGCTGGGAGGCGGATTGAAGTGCTTAACGGGGGCTTGGGCGTGCAAAATTTTACAGGTAGTGTGAGTGCTAGGTCTAATTATTCTAATGTGGCTGATAATGCTAGGAAGACAGTGGCTGGATCCAATCCTAATGCCTGGGGGTTAAGAAAGGAGACTTTTGCTGGTAAAGAGCCTATATTTGTTGCATGGTCTGCTCCTGATGCAGAAACAAAGTTGGCTCACGCCAGTGCTCTGGAGAAGGTTTCATCCGGTAGGTGGAACTCAAAAGAACATATTCTTCATCCGAAAGATGTCGAAGTCCTTGGAAATCCAGAAACCAGGGCAGATTTGCTTTACAAAGCCAACGGTATGTACGGGAAAAATAACTACGATCGGATAAACGTGGCAAATTCTTCCGACTATCACGATATGACTCTGGCAATGCATGCTGAAAAGAGTCTGATTGTTGATGATGTGATTCATAGCGGTGTTAAAGAGAGACCTCCTTATGAGGGGTTCAAGCCTACCACTCAAATGGAGTCACATGAGAGGAATCCGTCACTTTATTCTAGTGGGATCCGTTCACTTCAAGCTAGTGGAAAATCAGGCGGTTCAGAGTTTCATTCATTCTTGCCTTCAGAATCGTCAGAGCGACCAAAACTCAAATTACTTCCGAGGTCCAAACCGATAGAGTATTTGGAACCACAGGTTGATTATAAGCAGGTAATGGTTTGAGGCCACGTGTTTGAATTGTATCAGATGTATGTCAATATAGCACTGCAATAATCTTTTTTGAGTGCAGGGGCTTCAGCAGCCAAGTTATGTTCAAGTGGGGGATGATCATGGAGTTAATGACACTAAATATTCTGTACAACGTGAGAATACTGAACCTATGGTTCTGGATCAAACTGTAGAGCGCTCCAAACTGAATTTGAAGCCACGATCACTACATCTCGAACCACTAGATGGGAAAAATGAAATAAAAAGGTACGTCAAGTTAAAACATTATTTTTTAAGGGTTGTCTTTGTAAGTTTCTTGTCTTGTACCAACAGCATTAGTTTATAGACACCTCACCTACTAGAAGCATGGTGCGATGAAAGCGCATGTGTATGGTTGATCCTTATTGCAAGGCATAGCATGTGCCTTACTAGTGAGGACTGAGGAGCCTCTGAGGGATAATGTGGTATAATTTTTTATATTTGAAAATCATTTAATCACATATAACCAAACATAAACCTTGTAATGTCGTATGACAATGGAGCAACTAATCATTGGTATATTATTGTAAACAAGTGGTTATTGTTTTGCGTTGTATTTGAGTTACTAGCCATACATTTAAGAGGCGCTTAAAAAACGGCTTGAGCATTTAAATCCCACTAAGACTGAGGCTAGATGGTTAAAGTGCATGTTTCATTGAAGGATTGGGCCTTGGCTAAATGGCCTGTGTTGAGGCATCTGGGTGGGCCTTGTTGAGCTATGGACCTATGAGTAGGCCTTGTGGATTTTAGTAACTATGAGAAGAACTTTTATCTAGGTATCTGCTTGATTATAAGAAATCTCTTGTTGAAATGCAAATTGTTAAATATTCAAGTACATGAAGGACAATAATATGAGCTGACAGAAAGTGGAACCAACTGGCTCTTAGCACGGACGGCATAATGCACCTAACTTATACCCTTATGCTTCTTGACTTCACATGTGATTCTGTTTTTTGCCATAATGGGTTTAGTTTTGTTGTTGCCACCTGTAATGGGCTAATCTGTTTGTGGAACTACATCAGCTGGTATTTTTTTCCAAATTTTTTTTAATATTAATATTGAACCATAGTAACACTCAGAACCATCTGGTGCACATGATTAATAATGACCTCCCATTTTTGGCCCTATAGGCTTGATTTGTTAATGTGGGATTTTAAATAAGGGGTGAGCAGTTGGGTAGAAAAACTCAAAAAAGTGAAATTTCAAGCGAACTTTTACAAGAAATTATTCATCATATGATGCAACTATGTTTATTGCTTATTGTCTGTGATGAGAGGTTTGTTTGTTGCATTGTTCAAGCTTTCCTTTTTAACAATGAGTTTTGTTTTAAAAGGGAAGAAAGCCAAAAAAGAAGAGCTGTTTGCCATTGCTTTCTTGTTACACTTTGGAAATTCATAAGAGAGATGTATTTCTGTTCCTAACCTGCTTACCTTTGTCATTGCTTGTAGAGGCACTGTCTTTGGAGGCGCTCGGCCACGAGAAGTGGTAATATTTCTCTTTTCTATGTTGACCTGCAACTGTGCGTGACAGAGAATGTTCTGGCTCAAGTCACATAAATCTCTTTTTTTCCATTCTGTATCTTACCTCTACCTTTAAAATGTTCCGAATGCCTTGTCTTCTGATGCAATTAGTCTTTGTCCTGATGCCGCTTAATGGACTGATGTTTTTATTTCTTAAGTTGCATTTGTGGATTTGATCTTTTCTTTCGCATTGTTCTCATCCTTATATACACTGATACGGTTTCAGATTTTGATGGAGCGTGGGATTGATGATGATGCTATAAGCAGTCACGTGCAATCTCCCTCAAGGTATGGACTGAGTTCTTTTTTCATTCTATTCTCAATCAAGTATGTGAAACAGCTTTACGCATGATTTTAACAAGACCATTGAACCATTTTTTCCTTGGAAATAATGAAGGGTCAAGCAAGTAGCTCCCATGGCTAATACATCCTTTTATGTCACTCATTATGGCGAAAAAGCAGAAAATGTGAAGCGCACTGATAGGCGAGATCATCCGAGTAGTGGTGAGAGAATTGATTCACAGATGAGGAACAAGCGAAACGAAATTCGAAAGAATAACAAAGATATTGAGAAGCACCGAAATCTGCAGCTGCAGGATAGACCTCCATCACCAGAGACTTGGCGGAAACCTGTGGAACAACCAAGGCCAGCCTCTCCCCCTCTTCGCTATGGTAAAGCAGCTTCTGCAGTTGAGCTTGCCCAGACCTTTTCAAGATCAGTCTCTGATCAAGCCCTTGGTGATCGATTTTCTGGGTCCAAAGGTCTTCAGAGTCCTGGTCAGATTCCATTTTCTCGATTAACAGGTCCAACCCCAAGACCCCAGATAAATGGCTACTAAATTACAGTGAGATCTGGAGACCTTTACAACAACGAGAAATCGTACATGCGCTGAGCATTTATAGCGCAAGCTGCATCCAATGCATACAGTATTGATATAAATTTGGTTGCTGAAATCTGGGTTCCCCCACCTCAAATCAGGCAACAAGGACAAGCCCCCACCCAAAGAGGAATTGATGTAAAAAAAATTATCATTTTTAGTTTGAAATGATTGTAAGATTATATTATTATTATTGCAGGCTTGGTTCTAATGAACTGAATGTATTGGTGGCAATTGTACCCTCACGGTTGCTCATTCAGCCAATTTTAATCATGTCCAGCTCGACTTTGGGGTTAGTTTTCAGCTCTTATTTCTTATGCGGTTGGCCATAGTTCTGGCTAAATCCTATTGTTTCTCTTTTGTGAAAAATTACTAATCGTACTAAATGTTCCAACACTTGTTGCATTTGCATGAATTCAATATGGCTATACGTGCATGTGTCAATTTCAACTTGCCGAATTCAAAATGCTTGTTGAGCTTCATACACACCAAGGGTAAAACAAAAAACTAACATTTACCAGATAAACGACACAGCTTAATTGTACATCGAATTCATTTCATTTCACCTATTCAAATTTAACTATTTTGGCTTCTAAATGCGTATCGATTTAGTTTTAATTATTTTTATTTGATGTAAATTTCTATGCGTCATGTATAAAAGATTGGCAATGTTTAGTTAATGCTCATTTATTTCAAACACAGAAGGATTTTTCGAAAAAACCAGTGGAACTAAGTCTTCTTTTTAGATGATCATTAGTCTTTTTTTTGGATAAGCTTAGGTTGATTTATAAAAATTATAACTAATAACAAGTTATATAATATATCCATTGATTCTGCCTTCATCAATCCTTTAGGCTTTAGGTCTGAGTAAATTTGTGATCCCAAAAACGAGATTTTTCTACCAACATTTGGAATGTTTATCAATCATCAAATAGGTCAAGAAACAAGAAATCGAAAAATATACATATTATATATTCAAATGATATATACTTTTCTACAAACACAAAATCATCTGTTAACGTATACTGTATGGATTCATATATATTTCATTTATTGATGAATTCCCAATTATTTTCCAGAATGAGAACCATTGTCTTCTTGGAGACTGTCAACCTATAGCTTCCGCGAAGTATTCATATCTTACTATTTTGGTCCTTTAAATAAATATATACAAATTTATCATATTTTTGTAAATTAAACTATAAAAGAAATGAATTAACTATATTACAAGCAAATGACTGCATAAGTTCATGCAACGCTGGGGTCCTTATGTGTGTGTTTATATGAATGTGTCAGTGTGTGCTTTGAATTCGGGTACGTTGAATTCTTGTGTAGAAACAGAATAAGCGATTGCGGACTTTCTCAGAAGAAAGTGATAGATCATACTGCAGCAGCTTAGGCTCACTGCACTGGTAAACAGAGCAACTTATTTCTGATGGATTCAGATACCCGCTATAATATTCATTATCAGAAAAATGATTTTCAACAGGCGAGTACTGGATCATTATGGTCTAGGCGTAGCCATGCAAGTAGATACAGATGGAATGATGAAATAATTATAATCACCAACGTTGGGCTCGTTGAAACCATACCAAGAAGAGGGCCATTTCCTGAAATGGAGTTGCAACCATGTTGTATTCAGAAGACTGGTATGGAGTCGAATAGAAATCATCTGTTCCCGTCATAGTTGTTATAGAAGGACATTAAGAATCAAAATAAGACTTTAAGTAGATCTCTGAACATCAAAATTTGGACAAGATTCATACCGATGGTAGTGCAGATTATTACAAAGAAAATGTAGGAGAATCACAGTGGGAGAGATGAACTTCTCACAACTGAAATGGTAGGATCACAGTTGGTAGATGATGTTTTAATTAGTCACTTGCTTCTTAATTCTTATCCACTTGTACTACATTTTAGAGAAGTAGACTCCAGAAAAACGTTTGGTACGTCCACCATAGAGAGTTTTACCAAGATGTAGACACTCTATGCTCGGTGGAGAAAACAGGGATCAGTTTGAGGACAAAGTTCACGTGGCTCTCTTCCTTCAGTTTATTAATTCCAAAACAGTGAGGGCGACAATTGACCTTCGGCATTGTTTTTCTAAGGTCATTTGTGTTCAACAAAGAGGGTATCACATGGCTTCAAGATCTGAATTTTTGCAATTTGTAGGGGGCAATACAGGTGAGCATACTCATTCTTTCCCCAGCCCCTCAACTATAAATCTATCCTTTTTTATCTTTCAATTATTGTTTTTGTATTGTGTGACAAAATGCTCAATCCTTAAGTAACTTCTAATAAAAGTCAAGTCCCCCGTGCAATCATTAAGGGCCACGACTTTTATCATTTACCTGTTCACTTGCTTGATTTTGATAGGGTCCCAAAAAAAGGGTGATGTTTAGATGATGGTAATAAGAAAATAAGACAGCAAGACTAGAATGAGAAATGAAAGCAATATGATACCGATTCCAGATTACTCGTACATTAGCTCGTTGAATCCACAAGACACTATGAAACTACTCATGGTGACAAATAACTGCTACTAAAAGCCGTGAATCAACCCGGATACAGGGGAGGATCATTAATCTTGAATCAACATCCAGGCATCTGAGACTTGAAAGCATCATTCAACATGCTAGCATTTCATAAATAGAAAATCAACAAAACTGAATGCCACCTGCAAGCCAGCACAACAGTAAGGAAGCAAAATCACTGTAAACAACGAAGTATTACTAGCATGAACACGGATATAAATCAGAAGGAATTTCACGCTGCTGTTTAACATACGAAGCAATGAATGCCTTGTTATTTTACTTTCATCGTGAACCAGATATATTAAATTAGTAATTGATATAGCCGATTTCTGTAAAGAAACTTCAACCTAGTGATGACAAATCAAGAGGCGGATTCAGGAGTCGCTCCCTGTCTTGTTCTTCTTTGGTCAGAAGGGGGGCCATCTCTCTGCCTGACATATGCCTTGCTCTTGTATTTGGAACTTCTAGCTTGCTTTGGTTGATAAGTTGGATACTGACATGGAATTATCTCTCCATTGATGTACTTATCACCTACAATCAAGAAAAAAAGAATTTAAACTATTAAATACAATCGTTTCCAATTTAGACGTCAAACATAATAACGCTCATAAACAGCAAACCTCCATAATCCTTGTTTTTAACATCTATATAAGAATCTGGCAGGACCCATAAAACACCAGGCAAACCTACAAACAAGAAAACTCTGAAAAGATGAAACAGAGATTGCTATGAATGGGAAAGAAGGAAAGAGTAAGACTTTCAGTAGCAAAAGACATACCCTTAAATTTCTCGGATGTTTCTTCAGATACAGTGCATTGAAATCCAGTGTATGTAGTGGTACTAAATGCATACATGTTCTTCTTGGCTTCTTCCATGCTATCGAAATTCGAAATCAAAGTGAGACAATTGACATTGCTAATATGAAGCCTTTTGTAATTTAAAAAATGTCATATTCAGCAAGGCTTCATAAGAGATGGTCAAATTATCTATCTACGAGGGAAAGAAAAAGGACCGCCTGGAAAACAAATTGGTTATCAAGAAACAAGTAAACAACTTTCGAAACACCAAATGACTTTATCGAGCAGAGTTACAGGTGAAACAAATTACAGACATTTATCATTCACAATTGTCAACAAAAGCACCATGAAGTTGAAAATCAAAAGCAAACAAGACGATGATACCTCTCAAGAACCGTAGCAAGAGTATTGAGGTAAGTTTCAATCATTTGCTCTCTGGTGGGAGCAGGGTCTTTGGGAAACTCCAAGACAATGAGCCAATGATTATAGTCGCAGCCAGGTAACATAATCGTCTCCCTTTCCGCATTGCTGCTGCCTCGCCTGGAAGAGTATTCGCCATCAGCAAGTGCTCTTAAAGCGGGAAAATAAGCGGTTCTTGACGTTATCCGAGTAGACGAGAGGAATGATACAGATGTAGAAGGAAGTGGACAAAGAGAGATAAGGGTTTTGGGGAACTGATCTGGGGTTTTAGGGAGTACACCTAGGCTTAGAGTCGCCATAGCCGATCTGCCCGAGGAAGATGATAAGCTAAGCTTTGCTAGAAGATTTTTTCCCCGAAGGATAGGTTTTGTGGGTTGTTCTGTTTTGTAACACTGGTAAACATTTTTTCAAAAAAATAACCTCCGCATGTAGTGAACTTGACCAGGTTTATTTTCCCAAATATCCCTAGGTTTTGTCATATATATAAATCCAATCCGGGAAGATTTAATTAATTAACCTCTATTTTACTCTTGATTTGAAATATAACCTCCTCATTTTAATTCATTTATGTTTTACTATTTTACCCTTTTAAAACAACTTTTCTTTAACCATATATCTCCAAATTCATCTAAATCATAAATTGTCAACAAATATAATTTTTGTAGAAACAAAATTTCCAACTTTCTCTGACACTGCAGCCTTCCCAACCATTCACCAATAACACAACGTTGTAGACTAATATGTACATTTTCTTCTTTATTACAGACGTGAGGTCTGTTTCTTTCTTTTTTCAATGAAGAACTGATTATTAATTTATTTAATTACTTTGAAAAAATATACACAAAACAAAATGTCTCGACTTGAGTTATGCATTCAATATTTCTTAGCGTGGACCATGCATTTCAAATAAAAGGACAATGTCAATACTTACAGCATCATAATATTTAGAATTCATCAGTAAACAATAATCTATATCAAAACTTACCATCCCCAAGTTGGAGACTAGGTTTCGAGTTTGAGACTCAGTTATAATAAATATATTTCTCCAATCAAAAAAATATGACAAAAATCCTAAAAATAACCAGCAACATCCAAAAATAAAAATATTATCTTTATTATATCTTTGTTATGCCTTTACGAACTTTAACATCATTACCAAAATTGAGTCTACCCATGTATGCATGTGTTAAGAATTATTCATTTAAAGGGAATTATATCGATTTCAATTATTTACTTTAATTTGTCTCTTGTATCCAAATTCCTAAATCCATGCATTATCATTTATGAATGTTTAATCTCTTTTTTTAAAAAACTTATGTTTCCGTTTCATGTGATTAATGAATAAAAGAATGGCTGGAAAATAGATTGCCAAAAACAATACATAGTAGAGACATAAAAGCGAGGCGTCGATGCTGCGGAAACAAGAAGTAGAAAAAAAAAAGATGAACATGATTTAGAGTATAAATTATAGAGAAGGATTTTGATAACAAACTTTTTTGAATACAGAGGAGAATGATTAAATATTGTAGGAAGATACTGAAGCACGATTGATGGAGTGTGGTGGGAAGGAGGAAAAAATTAGGATTTTGGGTTAGGTTAGTTGGGCTTTAGAAGGCCAGGGCAAATTTGGAAAAATTAGGATTAGATTTCTAATTGAAGGTTAATTATCAAAGATTAAGTTAAAGAAGGTCAAAAATCAAAAGAAAATGAGAAAGAAGGTTATATATCTAATAGTCTAGTTTTTGGAGTTGTTGGTTCATGACCCCGCTAGTATCACGGTAAAATTTTATAGGTTTAGTGTTTTTTTTAAATAATAAAGAGAGAGCAAATTGTGACCTGATCTTTGTTCTCATTAAGGATTACCTATAAAAACATTTACAATGTTATTCTCAAAGCTTTAGGGAGGAGGAAATTATTTGTGCATATGTTGGAAATGTTAAATGAAATGATCATTAAAAAGCTGATTACTGATTCTGAAACTCTTAATATAGTTATGGATAGCTATATTCGAGCTCACCATGTTTCCAAAGCTATTGAGTTTTTCAAAGAATTGGAGAACTATGGACTAAAATGTGACGAGGAAACATTGAATGCTACCCCTTCGTTGTTTGTGTGAACGGTCCTATATGGGTATTGCATGGTCTTTGTTCACTAAAATGATGGAGAAGGTGCAATGTTGTAGCACTATATATTATATAATCATTGGTGGATGGTCGAGTTTGGGTCGGGTTAATGAAGTCGAAAAGTGTTTAAAAGCTATGGCGGGTGATGGAGTGCAACCCGGTTGTGTGACATATAGTTATCTCATGGAGAGTTTGGGGAGAGCTGGTTGAGTTGATGACGCTGTTAAGATTTTCGATTTCTAGGAGGAGAAAGGGGATAAGCCAAGTACTGCAATATACAATGCAATGATATTCAATTTTCTTGCTCGTGGAAATATTGATAAAGTTTTGAAATATCGAGAGCAAATGCTGACTAATATCTGTGAACCGAACATGGATACCTATGTTAGAATTATTCAGCATTTAAAATGAATGAGCATTTTGAGAATTTGTCTAATTTAAAATGAATGAGCATAATTTTCAACAATAATATAATAGTTAATTTTGTTATTAATGTAATTAATTACCATGCATCGGTTGGTTTTCTGTTTCCCATTTGCATGTAGATAAAATTAGATAGAATAAATAAATGTGAAAAAACATTTTTTTCTTATTTTTTTATTAGTTTATGATTTAAAATTAGCTTAAAAAAATGGATATAGACATGGATCTAACATAATACATGAGTGTCTCATTGTCATGTTAAAACTGTACGTACATTTCATTTTGATGCCATCTGATTTACAAAGACGGAGTTGTCAAAGTGAGAGTGAGTTTCTTTGAAGATTTCTTTATCGGAATATCAGATGATTCTGTTTCTTGAGGCTTATGATTCGCTGTAAATGCTGGTTGCTTGGGGCGAGGGAGCACTGCAATCTCATTACTTAGCATCGACAGAACAGTTGAAATACTGGGCCGATCTTTAGCTTTTTCTTGGACACATAACAGACCTACTTGTACATATCTCATTAGCTGCATTTCCAGTGCTGGATTAAATACTGCTGGGTCTATTAAACATGATATATCTCCTTCATGCCATTGCTTCCATGCCTGAAAACATCCACAGGGTGGGTTAGATCTTGAAACAAAGAAGAATGAACCACTTATTCGACGAAAATCGCATCTTTTTTTCCCCTCATAACTTACAAAAGCTATCAGGGTAAGTTCTTGGGCTTCCAGATGAAAACTACTGTTTTCCTTTCCACTCACAATCTCTAATAACAGGACCCCAAAACTGTATACATCTGTTTTTTCTGAGAATCTTCCTTGTGATACATATTCAGGGGCCATGTAGCCACTGCAAACCACGAATCCCATATAAGGCAATAGAGTAAGAATTTTGTGCCAAAAAGTCTACTTGTGAAACAAATTTAAATTCTCTCACTATGTTCCGACAACTCTTGTCGTGTTTGCTTGAAGGTCTTTGCCTCCAAAAGTCCTTGCAGTACCAAAATCTGAAATTTTCGGGTTCAGCTCTTCATCCAACAAGATATTACCAGCCTTCAGATCTCTATGAATGATTCTTAACCTCGAGTCTCTGTGAAGGTAAATAATGCCTCGACAAATCCCCTCAATAATGATAACACGACGTTCCCAATCAAGAAGTGCTTGCTTATGCAAATCTGAAAAGGCTTATCCCTCAGTTTTATGAAAAATCATTTGTGATGAAATAGATCTTTAGAGAAACTTTAAATTGACCTTGATTTACTAACCAAAGATATAACCATCCAAGCTTCCATTGGGCATGTATTCATATACCAGCATTTTTTCTTCACATTCCACACAGCAACCAAGAATTCTAACAAGATTTCGGTGCTGGAGCTTAGATATAACCTCAACCTCAGTCACGAACTCCTCCAACCCCTGATTTGAGGATCTCACAAGCCTTTTGATGGCAACTTCTCCACTTGGTAACTTCCCCTGCACATGGCTATCAAAACAATTTGAGAGAGTTATAAAGCTGAGAAATCAGAAGACTTGAGTATATGTAGCTGATACTTTGTAAACTGGACCAAATCCGCCCTGTCCAAGCTTATTGATTGAGTGAAAGTGGTCCGTTGCTGTTGAGAGCACCTCAAATTTGAATAATGTCAAATTTTCCAGTCTTATGCCAAGCACATCACATCTGAGCATGCTTCCATCTGAATATCCTTCATCTGCTTCAACATTGCTCGATATTAACAGCCCATGATTCCGCTTACTTCCTGCTGAGAAAATTTTTAGAACGACCAGAACAAGCACAACATATTACCATTTAGCGTTTCGATTTTTGGAAAATGGAATCATTACCTGTATACTTAAACAATCTCTTGCACAGAAAGTACGTGCACACAAGAACAGTAATGAATCCCAAAACCGCTATAGCTGCAATAATTGGCTTCATATCTTTCTTGTGGCCTGCCAATTTTGGTAAGAGACAAAGATAAAGTCTTTGGTTTTTTTTCTTTGGGTTCAAGGACAAATCCTATGAGCTCTAGATTTCATAAAAGAACAAAAATGTGGGTTTCAAGACTAATAATGACCAAATTTTCAAGCAGATATATCATATTCTTGATTAGCAACAGGGACAGAGAAGAACTTCTGGCAAAATTGCAAAATGCTATACCTAGCTCTGAATTTGCCAAGCGGATGTATAGATCTGTATCACCACTGGGGAGATTCTGCATATCAATTAAGCTTCCAGTCCACCGCAAACAGCCAATACCAGAAACAAACGCATAAGCTATGCATGAGCAATCATTCGAGCACTGGTTTCTACAGTCCTCTTCCGAAGCCAAAAACGACTTAAAATTTATGGGTAATTTCACAGTCTTCAGCATCAGAAACCCATCTTCCTTTCCCATGTCACCAATGGAACTGTTCTTCTCGCACTGAAGGGGAGTTTTTCTTGTGCAGCCACTAGTCCAATTAGCTGCATTCCATTCCTCGTGGCTTTTTGGCTCAAACCCCCGCAAACAAGAGCACATTGGAGTGCGCCGAACATCACAGATTCCAAAAGGCCCGCACTTTCCATAGAGATCACATTGGGTATCTATAGACGACCATATAACCGCCCAATCTCGGTAACCATTGGCCCACGCCTTTTGTTGTAAAACCCCTGATGCGTTCAAAGCAAAATACAGTAAAATAGATACATTTGTATAGGAGAAGGTAAGATAAGCACTTTCAGGATTATGATTGACAACATCAATTTCATTCTGATAATAGGCATCTGCCCTAGGTATTCCGGTAAAGATACGACCATTCCATGGACCACTGCGCCAAAAAGGATACGGTCCATTCCAGACAAATAACTGTGGAATCTCTAGAGGTTCCACGGTAGAGGTAAATCTTCCAAGTGCTGGATCAGAAGGACTTTTCCATGATGTCAGCACAATCTTCTCATTCATACTTGAATCAGTCGAGAATTTCATTTTTGGTAGCCAAGAATCTGAAGCATGTTCAAAACTCTGCCACTTGACTCCAAGGTTCAAACTATCTTGTAAAACCAGATTCCCTGTGTCCAAGAGCTGGGCACTCGAATTTGCAACAGGACTTGAAGCATTAGATGACCAAACTATCTCCTTTTCTTCGTCTAAGATCACAAGATTACCATCTCCCGAAATCTGTACCGACCCATTCGGATTATTCAGAGGATTCTCTCTGTTGGCTACCCATATCACAGTCATCACTGGGATATTGTACATAATTCCAACATATCTGTAACTACTATTTGATGGGCTGAAAAAACCAAGTTTGAATTTCCCCCCGCTGGAGACCAAAGTCTCCCAGTCTCGAAGGGATTCATTGAACCTTAACGTGTCTTCTGCAGCAGTAAATCCTATTAAGAAACATGAACATAAAAGAGAAAAAACTCTAGGCGTATAATTTGTGCTTGTTTCTTTGTCGGAACCCATGAATCAAATCAATTATTTTTGCTGCTTGGAAATTGGTATGTTAAATTGTCAATTTTCTCATAATCTTCTCACAAAGAGTCCAATTTGGTTGCCATATTTGACTATCATTTTGTTAAGAAATATTAATCTGGTGGTTCAAATACGTCATACATTAAATATTTCTTGAAATGGACAACAAATCCCTGAAATTAAACAATTTTCCCCGTGATGCAACTTGATTTGAGGTGACGGTTTGTAAGTTGAGTGGATATGAATCTCAAAACACAGAACGCACACCTTATAATTTATGCATTTTTATCTGGAGATTAGACAAATATTTATGAATCGTTTAAAAAAAATAAATTTGAAATTTTTTTTAAAAAGATTTCTAAAAATTGTTTCAAAGATAAATATTTATTTGAACAACTATTTAAAAAAATGTTTTTATAATGAAAAAAAATGTTTATACAACTATTTAGAAAAACAATTTTTTAGTTAAAAATAATTTAGAAGGTGTTTGAATAACTATTTTATAAAACTCTTTTAATTGTTTTTTTCAAAAAAATTTATAAAAGATTTTTTCTTTTTATTGCTTTTTTTTTTCTTATTTGTTATTAATATATTTTAAAAAATAAAACACTGAAACCGTTTTTGAAAAAAAAAAACTTGTCAAAACAGCGTTATGTTTCGAGCCATGCTACGATTTAGTAGATAATTCATAGAGCATTCTAACACAAGATACTGTTTTTCAAATTTTTATAAATACAAAACCGAACATGCATTTTATTCCTCGATATTTTTCGGGGGATGGCGGAAATATGACCAACAAAGCCTCACTTAGGCGGAAAAAGAAACACGAAGGAATATGGATTTGGATCCTCTGATGTGACTGAAAACATAGCATTAGTGCTGTGCACTTTTTACACGAGATGATCAGGTTTAACTTGCCATTTGTTGATTTACTTCAGGAGTTCGAAATCCTAACGGCCTTCAATAACTGTCAAAGTGACAGCATTTGAAGAACTTTTGCTTGCAAACCTATCAGTTGATTCTGTTCCTGCAGTGCTTCTATTCACAGTAAAAGCCGGGTGATTAGGACGAGGGAGCTCTACAATTTCATTACTAAGCATCGATAGAACAGTAGAAATGTTGGGCCTGTCTTTTGCTGTTTCTTGAACACATAAAAGACCTACTTGTGTGTATCTCAAAATCTCCTTCCTCACTCGTGGATCAGGACATTCAGGGTGCATGAAACTTGACATATCTTCTTCATTCCACAATTTCCATGCCTACAAATATATACACAATGATCAAGAGGATGAACTTTGACTCTATAAGATCAAAATTCAATGGTAAACATTTTTTTCCTTGGAACAGTCCCAAAATCTATGAATAGCTTACATATGATATTAGGCTGAGTTCTTGTTCTTCATGATAAAAGCTGCTATTCTTACTTCCACTCACGATCTCTAATAACAGGACCCCAAAGCTGTACACATCTGTTTTCTCTGAGAATCGTCCTCGCAATGCATATTCAGGAGCCATGTAGCCGCTGCAGAAGATGAATCCCATTTAAGTAATGCAACATAAATAATTTACCTACACCTAAATTGAAGTATAAGTTCTCACAATGTTCCGATAACCCTTGTTGTATTTTCTTGATCTTCTTTGCCTCCAAAAATTCTTGCGGTACCAAATCTGATATTTTTGGGTTCAGGTCTTCATCCAGCAAGATGTTACTAGCCTTCAGATCTCTATGAATAATTCTTAACCTCGAGTCTCTGTGAAGGTAAAGAAGGCCGCGACAAATCCCCTCAATAATGATAACTCGTTGTCTCCAATCAAGAAATGCTTGTTTTTGCGAATCTAAGACAAGTTATCCAAAGATCACGATAATTTCAAAGCAGAGAAATACACGTGATGATACCCCTGTAAGAGTCCGGGTCATGGATGACCCGGGATATCAGATGGATTCCCAAATCAGGGTCAATCTGCAGGATGGATTCTTCTGAAGCCGGGCAGGTGCAAACCCGGGCTCTACTCCCCGGGCAACCAGACACCCGGTAAGCATTCTAACCGGGCCACCTCAATATGAGCACCGCACTCGAGTACACTAGCAGAATTGGATGTGGGCGACCGTCCTATCTCTGACAATAATCCAAGTGGTTGACAAAGTCAGACAGGCGGGATGTGACTAGTGTATGATTTGACATGTCAGAATGTAGCCGCCCTACTATAATTAGTAGGTAGCACGCAGACCGAGGTAATCAATGCATCCGCTACTATAAATATCAGGTTCTCCCTTTACATTTAAAAGGGGAATTCATTTTATTGTCTACACTCTTACACCGATATCACAACCATCACTTGGTTACATTGGTCGTTTGTTGAGTCATTCACTGACTTAAGCGTCGGAGTGGCCAGGACACCCCTCCGACGCCCATTCACGAGTTCATTTCATTGTTTGCAGGTGCTATTGAAGCCATTATCTTCACTCAAAATTCCCTAAAAACTATAAATTATTGATTTGACCCGTTGGAGCTCCTTACCCGGCTCATCCATTTCAACGAAGTCACATCATTGGCGCCGTCTGTGGGAATTTGAGCTCAAGACGTAGATATGGTTTCCATTCAAAAATAAGCCCAACTCTGCTTGGCAAACATACAAGCCCGACCAGCTCGGTATTCAGATCTTATCTGTGGATTTCATATGGGCTCAAAGCTCAGCAGCTATCTCGGATTGGCATGAAGAGCATTTGCTATGCACTCAGCAGCATACAACTATATTAGTCACCTAATTTAGCTCAACCAGAGAAGTTTCACTCTATCGGAAATGAATTCAGATTCAGTATTTCCAGGTTAATGATTTGGCTTTTAATAAAACTAATATAGCAGGAGAAGCAGAAAATTAAAGCCCGGGAGACACGAGGCCCCGGCACCTTATCGAAAGCCCGGGAGACACGAGGCCCCGGCACGTTATCGAAAGTCCGGGAGATATGAGGCCCCGGCACATTATCATAAGTCCAGGGACCCGTACCTCGGTCATCTATTAAGTCCAGGGCTCCGCACCCTGGCTCGGGGCTCCGCACCTCGACCATTCCCAAGTCTCGGGACATGTTCCCCGGCCCAAGGCTCCGCACCTTGGTTATTTATAAGCCCAGGGTTCTCAAACCTGGCTCGGGGCTCCGCACCTCGACCATTCCCAAGTCCCGGGACATGTTCCCCGGCCCAAGGCTCCGCACCTTGGTTATTTATAAGCCCAGGGTTCTCAAACCTGGCTCGGGGCTCCG